>NC_134698.1:40101854-40374354 GCF_050947455.1 Rhinoderma darwinii
TCGTCAGTTTTTAAGATCTCTGCTTGTTGTCATGCATTGTTTACTACCAGTGGATACAATTTTGTCTATGGTCATGTGATGGACACACAGGTGCACGGCTCATTACAGTTCCAGTATGTGTATCCGAGCTGTCTCTACTTACAATTCCAGCACTTGTGTGTCCATCACATGACCATGGACAGAGTTTTATCCACTGCAAGTAAATTAAAGAATTAAGGATATGTCATAAATGTCAGATAGATGCGGGTCCCACCTCTGGGACCTGCACCTATCTCTAGAACAGAGTCCCCTAAACCCCGTTCTAGCTTTTTGTGCTCACGCTGACTCCTGATCACATGGTCGGGAGTTACAGAAACCGCGTAAGTCGCTAAGTTACGTAGTAGTGAATGGCAGTTACGGAAGCAACGCAGCATGTAGCTCCGCTGTTTCCGTAACTACTATTCAATTCTGTGGGAGTTACGGAAACAGCGTGGCTCAACAAGTTACGCTGTTTCCGTAACTCCCGACCATATAATCCATACGTGGCCGGCAGCGTGATCACACAAAGCTAGAACGGGGTTTAGGGGGCCCCGTTCTAGAGATAGGTTCGGGTCCTAGAGGTGGGACCCGCATCTATCTGACATTTATAACATATCCTGTGGATATGTCCTAAATGCCTCTGATGGGAAAATCCCTTTAATACAGAAAGTATATTGGAAGCTTGTATAGCTTTTAATTAAAAAATGACATTAATTTGCTGAAAGTGGACCACCCCTTTAAGGAAAACTGAGATGGATCAGCACAGTAGCAAATAAAGAGAAATTTGGTGCCATCTGCTGGCACCAAAACAGGATAGGTGATCATTTTCTGATGGCTGGGTGCCCCACTGCTGGGACCCCCACAGATCTTGAGGATGGGGGTTCTGAACCCTCAGTTCCTCCTCACTGCACCCCCCCTTCCGCAGTGAGAATAAGCTCGAATGGAGCGGCTGTCGAGTGTGCACGTTTCTGCTCTACTCAAAGTACATAGGAATGCCGGAAATAGGCGAGTACAGTGCTATACTGTGAATAGGGGATCATTTAGGATTCTAAGAAAACCCCTTTTATCAGGGGTATAAAAAAATTCTGCCACATCTGAACACATTTATATAAAGTAAAGATATATTAATAACCATCACTTTTCTAATAAAATGTTCTTTCCACAAATGAGCACCTGCCACATCGCCATTTTTAATTAAACAGACATCTCACAAGCCTTTATGTGTTTCAGGGGACTGGATGTGTCCTGTTAATAAAGGAGATGAAAAGAAGAAAAAAGACTCTAATCGTGATGAAGAAGATTGTAATGAGCCAAAGGGGGACCCAGAAATGGCTCCAATTTACTTGAAGAGGCTGCTACCTGTTTTTGCTCAAACTTTTCAGCAGACTATGCTCCCATCAATCAGGTACGGCGTGTATATGTATATGTGTGTAAATAAAAATAAATATATATATACATATTTAATTTTTTTTAAATGACAGTCATCACGTGTTATGCATTGATCAAATATTCTTTATATGTTGATTTGGGAGCTAATCTTTTACGTACGTCAAATTCAGGATAGAGAAGTTTAACACCTTCCCGACCGCCCACTGTCTTTTTACGGCAGGCGGTGTGGCTCCCCAGTCTATACCGATATCTTTTGCCGTTGCTGTAGAAAAGGCTGATGAGTGCTCATCCTCTTTCGCAGGAGCTGTAATTTAGAGCAGCCTGCTAATACAGCTTGGGTTGGAAAACATTCTGACCCCTGACTGCAGCATGATCAAATGGGACTCCCCTCTTAGATGGCATCACCAATAACCCGGTGACACGATTAAAGACTAGGGGAGCCCTATGCAGTCAGCCCTGGGGACCTAGAAAAGACTCCTATAGCCACGTCAATAAAAATGAATGGCTAATATTGTTCTGTCATCATAATTATGTACGCACTAGGTTTTGTTTTTTTCCCATACACCTCTTCATGATGGTATTCCTATCCATTTGCTAAACATCTCAACGATTGTGACTCATCTGTTCTATTTTTTTTTTTAATTAGAGGATAACTTTTGTCCATAAGTGAATATTTAGGATATTTTTCTTCTAATAGGAAAGCTAGCCTTGCTCTTATCCGAAAGATGATCCATTTCTGCTCCGAAGCACTGCTGAAAGAAGTTTGTGATTCAGATGCTGGGCACAATCTACCCACCATTCTCGTTGAGATTACTGCTACTGTTTTAGATCAGGAGGTGAGTTCTATTACGAATATTGTAGTACTTTTTTTTTTTTTTTTTTGTGGGATTCAGTGATTTTATTAGGGCTGTAAAAAAGTGCTTGCATATGACCAAACGTTTGTCATTTGCATTTCCCTGTGATCAGGATGATGACGATGGTCACCTTCTAGCACTGCAGATCATCCGAGACTTAGTAGATAAAGGTGACGATCTCTTTCTAGACCAGCTAGCAAGACTTGGTGTTATAAGTAAAGTGTCAACTTTAGCTGGACCTACCTCTGATGATGAGAATGAGGAAGATCCCAAACCAGAAAAGGTGAGTAAGGTAACTACTAGGAATCTGAATAATTACTTTTAGTTTTCTATTAAAGAATTCTTCTTTAAACAACCTTTTTTCTTTTGTAATATCGGGGTACATGAAGGCGGGTTCTCAATCAGTATTCTCTCCTATAACTCCTGATGATAACCTATGTGCAGATAGTCAAGGTGGGAGGGCTGTCTCATGGAATTGGTTCTCCTAAACTGATGACGACCTCTTTTGTTGTTTTTTTTTCAAGTCCCCCCCCGTCCCCGTCCCCCCCCATGTAAATAATTATTTGCAAGCTTGATTGTGCCACTATCATTTCTAGGAGGATGAACCACAGGAAGATGCCAAAGAATTGCAGCAGGGCAGGCCATATCACTGGAGGGACTGGTCTGTAATTAGAGGACGGGATTGTTTGTACATCTGGAGTGATGCTGCAGCATTAGAATTATCCAATGGCAGCAATGGCTGGTTTCGCTTTATATTAGATGGAAAACTTGCGACTATGTATTCAAGTGGTAGTCCAGAAGGAGGCTCAGACAGCTCAGGTAAGTGCAAAATTTCCCCTGTATTTGTTGTGTGGTTTTAGCTGATAGAATACCTTGTAACATCACTGTTTGTTTGCCCCCCTTCTCTATGCATAGAAAGCAGAAGTGAGTTTTTGGAGAAACTACAGAGAGCTCGTGGCCAGGTGAAGCCCTCCACTTCCAGCCAGCCTCTTTTATCTGTTCCTGGACCAGGTAAGCTGACTGTGGGTAACTGGTCCCTCACTTGCTTGAAAGATGGAGAGATTGCTATCCACAACTCTGATGGTCAACAGGCAACCATACTGAAAGAAGACCTACCAGGCTTTGTGTTTGAGTCAAATAGGGGAACCAAGCACTCTTTCACTGCAGAGACCTCATTGGGTAAGTGCAAAATGGTTTTCTGAGCTGTAAGTTCATGCAGCTTTTAATAGTGTTATGTTATCTATCATTACATTTCCATTGTTCAGGCTAGTCTAAAATATATATTTTTCTGAATATCTATAAAGAAAACTAAAATTACAGTAATTTAATAACTAGAACTAGTTTTTTCGATTTTGGTCTTTTTATGATAAATACAAAATGTAAAGTAGATGCATTGTTATTTTTTTAATATTCAATACATTTTATTAAACTTTAATTTAAAAGAATTTCAGCAGTCAGAGACCATAGAAAGAAAAAGTAAAAGAAAAACAGGTGGCATTCAATGCATTAAAGGTAACTAAACTTTCAAAAAAACTTTTGACATTGAATTTTTGATCGGGAGGGGTCCGAGCGATGAGAACCCCACCGGTCGTTAAAACTAATCGTGTTTAAATGACCGTGCCACTTAGTTTCTGAACGTCTTTTCTTGGAGCAGTGTATGGGCTCAATAAAAAGTCTAGCCCATACATCACTTTCTCCGCTTTCCGAGGAAAGTCTATCAGAAACTAAGCGGCACAGCTCTCACCTGAGACGAAGCAGCAGAAGTGCTCGGGGAAGTGATGTGCCGCTCTGTTTCTGATCGGCTTTAGGCCCCGTGCTCACTTCCATCACCATTTTTACGGCCGTTTTTGACGGATCCGTGTACCTGTTTTAGCGGCCGTGTGAGTTCCGTGTGCACTCTGTGTTTCCGAGCGCTGAACATGGTACTGTCCAGGGTGCTGAAAGAGCAGGGTTGTTCAGCGCTAGTCACAGTACAGGGTGCTGAAAGAGTTAATGGGCTGCACTGATCAGCGGTAACTCTTTCAGCAGCCTGGACAGTGACTAGCGCTGAAGAATGAGCATGCTCGGCGCTCGCAAAATAAAATTTTAATAAAGTAAATCATTTCATACTTACCCAGAACTCCCTGCATTTTCCTCCTGTCCGGCCTCCTGGGATGACGTTTCATCCCATATCACCGCTGCAGCTAATCACAGGCTGTAGTGGCGGTCACGCCGGACTGGATGACGTCAGAAGGCCGGCCTCCAGGGATGACGCTTCATCCCACGTGACCGCCTCTGCAGCCAATCACAGGCTGCAGCGGCCACATGGACTGCTGCGTCATACAGGAAGGTCGGACTGGAGGAAGAAGAGGGACTCGTCACCAAGACATTGACCGGGGTACGTATGAACTGCTTTTTATTTTATTTGTTATCAGCAGCCTCTTCTCTCTATCAATGATGGATAGAGAAGTGGCTGCCGATTAGTGTAATATATCTGTAATGTACTTCTGCCCACCCGGCCATTGCTAGGCAACTTCTCCGTCACACACGGACGGCACACGGATGACTTCCGTGTGCCTTCAGGTTTTTTTGACTGACCCATTGACTTGCATGGGCCTCACGGTCACGGAATCTCGGACCAAAGTAGGACATGCTCTACTTTTGTCGGAACGGAGCAACGGGACCGTCAAAAAAAACTGAAGTGTGCATGGCCCCATTGAAATGAATGGGTCAGGGTGCTAGCTGTCAGAAAAACGACTAGCACCCTGAAGAAAAAGACTTAAGTGTGCACTAGTCCTTAGCCGGAAAGCCGAGCGAGTGGTGTACGGGCTCAATAGAAGATCTGAGTCTGTACACCGTTCGCTTGGCTTTCTGAGGAAAGAAGCTGCGCATTGCTCACCCGAGCTCCTCTTCGTTTTAGTGATCGGTGGTGCTCGGACCCCCACTAATCAAAACTTCTGCCATGTCACTATTACATGTCAAAAGTTTTTTTGAAAGTTTTTAGTTACTCTTTAAAAGAAGCCGCAAGCATTAAAGGGGTTTTTCCATTAAGGGACATTGATGACATATCCACAGGATATGTCATAAATGTCAGATAGATACGGGTCTCGCCTTTGGGACCCGCACCTAGCTCTAGAATGGGGCTCCCTAAACCCCGTTCTAGCTTTTTGTGCTCACGCTGACTCCCTGACACTTACTGATTACATGGTCGGGAGTTACGGAAACTGCGTAACTAGCTGAGCTACACTGTTTCCGTAACTTCCATAGTAGTGAATGGCAGTTACGGAAGCAGCGTAGCATGCAAGCTACCCTGTTTGTTTAACTACTATTCAGTTCTGTGGGAGTTACGGAAACAGTGTAGGTCAGCTAGTTACGCTGTTTCCGTAATTCTCGACCATGTAATTTGTAAGTGGCCGGGAGGCAGCGTGAGCACAAAAAGCTAGAAGGGGGTTTAGGCGGCCCTGTTCTAAAGATAGGTGCAGGTCCCACAGGTGGGACCCGCATCTGACATTTATGACAATGCCTGTGGATATGTCATAATTGTCCCTCATGGGAAAACCCCTTTAAGGTATTCTGTTCAACAATCATTTTATACATGGAGTGAATTTTGTGTGTATTTATTTACATGTATCATAGGACATAATGGTAGAATGACATATGTGAGGATTTTTAAGTGTTATCATGTAGGGGCATTAATGGGGTTTTCCAGTCCCTAAAAATGTATGGCTTATCCTAAGGATAGGCCATCAGTAGCTGATGGCTCAAGGTCCACCTCCCAGGACCCCCCTGATCAGCTGTTTGGAAGGAGCGCTGCTTCCCCTTCATTTCTTCTTGCTCACTGTGAATCGTCGACACAGATGTAGCGGTGATTCACAGTATTGCAGCCTTCTAACATTGCCTTCAATGGGAGAAAAGGCTGCAATACCTGTGAATCGCCGCTAAGAACGTGTCAGATTGGAAATGGATGAAAATTTGGATGCAAAACAGCCATAAAAAAAAACATACAGATGATCAGTTTTTAATGGTCTCATTGTGGCGCCGGAAGTCTCTTTCATTATGCATTCGTAGGAGCTCTCTATTGAATACATAGTGAAAGAGACTTCCAGTCCACACAGCTGACGCTGTAGGTATCGGCCGGTCACATGATAGAATTGCAGCCGGGATAATTCTGCAACAAAACACCCGGTAAGAGGATAACCTGCCCTACCTTTTACCTGGTGTACTTTACAAACGTGGGCCACAATAAAAAAAACAAACGCTGGAGTGAGTGTAAAAAACCTATGATAAAATAACCAAACTCTAAACGCTACTCTTTATATGTCTGTTAAAGTAAAAAAAAAAAGAGCAAAGTGTCCATGTGCATCTGACTTTATCAAAACCATTGTGTTTCAGGTTCAGAGTTTGTTACAGGCTGGACAGGAAAGAGGGGTAGAAAGCTCAAGTCCAAGTTGGAGAAAACAAAGCAGAAGGTATGTAAACCATTATTTGTTTGTGTATGTCTATCTGAGTACAGCACTCTATATATATATATATATATATATATATTTACTACTGCTGGCTATCCGAACAGGTACGGACAATGGCGAGGGACTTGTATGATGATCACTTCAAAGCAGTGGAAAGCATGCCACGTGGTGTGGTGGTCACCCTGCGGAATATTGCCACACAGTTGGAGTCTTCATGGGAGCTTCACACAAACAAACAGGTCTGTACAAACCGGTGACTGGTCTCCAAGCTTTAGAAAACCTGTGACTAGTAGTTTGTCTGCTATGCAGAACTTTTAGACTACGTCCACATGTGGGGATGATTTGTGGATTTATGGTGCAGATTCCACAGCAAAAATCCACAACACAAACGCTATTCACGCTGCAGACCCATTCCATGCAGATTTGAGGTCATACTGCAGATTTAACCCATTGTATTGTGAGATGTGAAATCCCAGGCAAAATCTGCAGTAAAACTTGCATGCTATTATATGCAGGTTTTTTTTTCTTCTCCTCCTTAGGCTGGGTTCCCATGTAGCGTAAACGCTACGGAATTCTGTGCAGAAACACCGCAGCGTTTACAGTAGCAGTAAAGTGAATGAGAAAAATTAATGCGGAAAAAAAACACGCACAAAGGTCGTGCAGAAAGTGTTCTGCGGTGCGTTTTTCAATTCCGCAGCCTGTCAATTTGTGCTGCCTCTTTGGCATATAGACTTCAATGGGGAGCATAAATTCTGCAATAGATTTGTTGTTGCGGTTTTTACAGCGTTTACGCAGCAAAAACCACTAGAACTCCACAGGTGCACATATACTTTGCTATAACCAATGTTTAACACTAAATCCGCTTTTTCCGCAGCAACTTGAGCAGGAAAAACGCACTATTTGGTACGGATTTCTGTGACCGATTTACCAGCGTTTTTCTAGAGATTCTGCTGCAGATTTTCTGTTGAAGAAAATCTGCAGCGTATCCAGTGTGTGGGAACATAGCCTTCGGGTGGTGCTGTGGGAAAATTCTGTATAATGTGAACATACTGTAGTGATCAGATGATGATTTTTTGTTTTCCTATGTCTGTTTCAGTGTATTGAAGGGGAGAATACTTGGAGAGATCTAATGAAGACAGCCCTGGAAAACTTAATTGTGCTGCTGAAGGATGAAAATACCATCTCTCCTTATGAAATGTGCAGTAGTGGTTTGGTGCAGGCTCTGCTCACGGTGCTTAACAATGTATGTATTTCAGAATTTATTTAAATATTTATAGTTGATTTTAAAATGATTAAACTGTAACTAAACTTTGATAAAACTTTTGACACGTCATAGTGACATGTCAGAAGTTTTGATCAGCGGGGGTCCAAGCACAGTCAAGCAGCAGAAGCGCTCGGGTAAGTGATGTGCCGCTCTGTTTCTAATTGACTTTAGTTGGAAAGCCGAACTAGCGGTGTACGGGGAGGGCACAATAGAAAGCCTATGAGTCTGTACACTACTTGCTCGGCTTTCTGGGGAACGAAGCGGCACATCGCTTACCCAAGCGCCTCTGCCACTTAGTTTTAGCGATCGGTGGGGGTTTCAAAAGTTTAATAAAAGTTTATTTCCACTTTGATCTCAGCATACTTTAACCCTTTAATGACCGGGCCTAAAAAGGTCTTAATGACCAGCTACATTTTTCAGTTTTTAACTCTGCATTTCAGCAGCCATAACTTTTTTTATTTTTTCGTTGACGTGGCCGTATGAGGTCTTTTTTTATGCGGGAGAAATTGTATTATTTTTTTTCATAGTTTGGCGGTCGAAAAAAAATATTTTTACGCCGTGAATATAAGAAAAAGCGGTTCTCTGCATCGTTTTTCTTCATGTTATTACGGTCATTTAGATACCTACTATGTGTTGGTTTTTGTTTTTATTTAGTGTAGGGGCAATAAAATATATTTTACGCAAAATAATGACTTTTTTTTATTTATTAATCGCATTAAAGGATAACTTTATTTATAACTTTATTTTTTACTTGTAATGTATTAGCATACTCCTGTATGCTAATACATCATACTGTGTCACTATGACACAGGCTGCTGTTAGGGCAGCACATAGTGTACCCTAACAGCAGGCAAACTGAACAGACAGCACTGGGGTCCTTTCTAGGTCCCCAGTGCTGACTGCAGAGGGATTCCCCGGTGTTTGATCACGTCACTGGGTTTCCAATGACTACATCAAAGCGGAGAGTTTCCTTTGATCTTGCCGTGGTCACAGACCGCGGCTGTGAAAGGGTTAAAGAGCTGGGGTCCATATGTTTTCTGACCCCAGCTGTATTCAGCAGGCTACTCTAAGATCAGGAGCTGTAAGTTACAGCTCCTGCTTAGAGGATGAGCACTTACAGGAGCACTCAGCCTCTTCTAGATCGACGCCAAAAGACGTCGCTGTAGACTAAGGACATGCACCGCCTGCCGTCAAAAGGGGTTGATACAGTTTCACACTGATGTTTTGACCGTGTTCGAGTAATCCAAATGTTAGGTGATAGACAAATTCTATCAAATCAGTTCACCCTTTGTTCCTAACTGTAATGGAGGACAGCTGTCGGAGAGCAAACAGACACAGTGCTGTATTATAGAATCACTAAGGACGTTCTCTCAGACCCCTTCTTTTATTGTATAGCAGAATGGGAGTACATTTTAGAGCATCATTTGACACAACACTTCTCATTCGACATCGGTCGGGCATCGATCACCAATCGTAGTAGTAGTGTTACACCTTAAGAGATAAGAAAGCATGCATACATTACTAGTAGGATACACCCAGATGTGTAACTGAAATGGACAGAGAATCTCCCTATGCCCCCTCCTTTATGAACCGGCCAAAACAAGATTTTTACTACTCCGTTTTATGTCTGTTAACAAAGCTGATCTTTTAATGACCCTTTTAGCACATGGAGTACGATAGAAACACATCTTTACTAGAACAGCCTGACTTTTTCTAGCTTGAGTCATTTTGTGTGCCATAGTCATTTAGTCACTGTTTTATTCATTATAAGAGTGTCTCGGGAAAAAAACAAAACAACCACCTGTTTCCATTCTCTACTCCTTGTCAAATTACCCTGAAAACTGGTGGAACATCCGTTGGAGATGTGTGCTCATGGTATAGTGTTACAGCTAACCTGTGAACCTGACGTAGAAAGCTCCCAACCTTCCTCTGTGGGGGGAAGCAAAACACATGACCACAAATACACTGAATAGTCCATGGATGAAACCGATCTGTCCACTCGCAGCGTATCTCACTATTAAGCTCCCTACCTTAGCAGAAATATGCTAAGGAGTACAAGTCTGGAATATACCTACCTTCTTAAATATCCGGGGAAATGTTGATCACATATATGTATGCAGAAATAGGTCCATATTACCAAGATGGCTGTCGGACAGACATTCTGCAGAGCGTGCATGTTTATTTAATTTGGTACAGGGTGATAAACTGCTGAATTTTCGGTCATGTTATTGATTTAAACAACTTTGTCTTGTAGAGTGAAGATTTTGATCTGAAGCAGGACTGTGGACAGTTGGTGGAAAGATTGAATGTCTTTAAAACGGCATTTAGTGAAAATGAGGACGATGAAAGGTACGTGTATTATTTCAAGTATTCAAACCTTGAAAGTGTTTTCCGGTTCAGTTGTATACAGTCTAGGTAATTCTCTCCGCTAATTATATCCGCTGCACAAATCTCTCTGGTAGTTTGCTACAATGTATCAGTCTGGAATCCAAACCTTGTAGCTCACAGAGCATTGCCTAAACCGTATACAGCTGTATCCACATCTCATCTGAGAGCAGGACTGGATATGTACTGGTTTGCATCTTGTGAATGTAAACAAAAATGTTCTCATTTACTGACTGCAAACAAATGACTTGAAAAGGGTGAGAAATTGAAACACAAAGTATATTAAAAAGTTGCATAACTTTTCAATTCTGCAGTAATTAAGCTTTCATAATAAAGTATACCTTCCCTCGTGATCCCCAGCCTGACCTGAAATCCGATGTGGAGAGATCCTCGGGCACGCTGGGCAGTACAGTTGCTCCAACAGCTGTAGGAGACCCATAAAGTATTGGGCATGGGTCCAATTCTGATTTAATAGGACCCATGAGCGATACTCTCCGGGCGTCTACTGGGCAGCGTTTATGAGCGTCTTTTCACAGCTGTCAGTTTTGGTATTTTTCTTAAATTAAAAATCTACCGTCTTCTTCTTTTTTTTTTTTTAAACAGCTGTGGTCCGATAACTCAATAACTGTATTTAATGAATTGTATTGGTTTTCAATTTGCTCATGATATTCTTTGTTTCTTTAGCCAACCAGCAATTGCACTGGTCAGAAAATTGATTGCAGTGCTTGAATCTATAGAACGGTTACCACTACATCTGTATGATACACCGGGATCGAATTATAACCTGCAGGTAAATGACAGTAACAGTAATATGAATTAGAAGGGGACTGACCCTAAAAAAAACAAGTTCAACTTTTTAGGTGGGATTTTGGAAAGTGCATGCTTTTTTTCAGATACCTCTTCTATGGTTTTCTGTTTTGCAGCTGTTAATAAAGTACTCGACGTCCTCAACATTTAATGCTGCACTGAAACAAGTCTTTGGAGGGAATACAATTTTTTTATTTCTTTTTTTGCTATAAGGTTTAGCAAAACATTGCTGGCAGGAAAGCCATACGCTGTAGGAGGAACCCCCTTTTTTTTTTTTTGTGTGTAGCACAAAATGTGGAATGTAATATAGGAAAATTGTGAAGCAAATATATGTTTGTCAATGAAACATAGGTTGTTTTTTTTTGTTTGGTTTTTTAAATAGTTTTATTTATTAAGGTACACATTTCCCATCTAATGACTAATTAAATGTTTTTTTTTTTTTTATCTATTTGTTTCGATGCTCAGATTTTAACTCGCAGGCTTCGGTTTAGACTGGAGCGTGCCCCTGGAGAAACATCTCTTATTGACCGCACGGGTCGCATGCTAAAGATGGAGCCACTGGCGACTGTGGAGTCCCTAGAGCAGTACTTGCTTAAAATGGTTGGTTAACAATTGATGAATGATACTTGGCAAACTTAAAATGCTTTAAACGGCAACTGTCATTAGATGTTACTTAAATGACTGTATCTACAAGATGTTCATAAAGGGTTAAGATAATGGGTTCTAAGTTTGTAGGAGGTAGTATGTTACATCCTGCTGAATTGTTATCCTAGGCTGTTGCAGCATTAGCGAAGCCGTGACTATCTGCAGTTTAACAAGTCTCGTAGCTCAGAGCATGTTGTGGAGTGAGCCTCCAGATTGTTAGGGATTCTCTCATTCTTCACTCCTCTATTAGGAGTAGTATTGAAAATTGATTTGGTGGCTATGTAGTTAGTCATCTTGTAAGTTCCTTTGGAAATGTAGTCAAAATAATCTGATGTCTTAAATACATGGTGAAATTAAATCTGTGATCTTGGACGGACACTGATTTCTAAAAAGAAGCTAATAGGGTTTCTGGAAAGCCGACACAACTTTCAAATTAAAGGACTGTTCCCATCAATGATGGTTTGCTTAAAATGTTATCAGACTTTCTGCAACAGAAATCTCAGATCTTTGCCAAAAGTGTTAATGCACGCTTAAGGCTTCGTTCGCATCTGCGTCAAAGCTCCGTTCCGACTGAGCTTTCCGTCGGAACGGACCCCCGACTGACACAAATGGAAACCATAGGTTTCCGTTTCAATCACCATTGATTTCAATGGTGACTGATCCGGTGCCAATGGTTTCTGTTTGTCTCTGTTGTGCAAGGGTTCCGTCGTTTTGACGGAATGAATAGCGTAGTCGACTACGCTATTGATTCCGTCAAAACGACGGAACCCTTGCACAATGAAGTCAAACGGAAACCATTGGCACAGGATCTGTCACCATTGAAATCAATGGTGATGGAAACGAAAAACCTTTGGTTTCCATTTGTGTCAGTCAGTGCTCCGTTCTGACGGAAAACTCAGTCGGAACGGGACCCTGGCGCAGATGTGAACGAAGCCTAAGAGGCTTTTTTACTTTTCAGCGGCAGTACAAGATCAGACTTCACCAGTGTGATCTTGTCTCGTGTATCTATGACATACTTGCCAAGTGAAAGTCAGATGTGCAATGAATGTTTCCACTGGATGTTCATTATACTCTCTTATATAGTCCATTGACTTTGGAGCAACCTAATGATTCAGTTGTAGGAATTGCACTATAAAATTGGTGTACATTGCATGTAAATATGTAACTAAAAATGTAAATGTAATTTACTTACATTCTAGTTAGTGGGCAGCAGAACAACGGAGATCAGGGAGACTCATACTGCAAATTCTTTACATTTTGCATGGTGTCAAAATGGATTATTTGTCCAATCATAAGACTCCATTTCCATTTTTTTTTTTATTCCCTTAAGGCTATGTTCACACGGAGTATTTTGGGGGAGGAATATCTGCCTCAAAATTCAGTTTGGAACTTTGAGGCAGATATTCCTCTCCCTGCACGCCGATTTTCGCGCCGTTTTTCGCCTGCTGCCATTGAGCGCCGCGGGCATAAAACAGCGAGAAGTACGCTTTCTCCTGCCTCCCATTGAAGTCAATGGGAGGTCAGAGGCGGAAGCGCCCGAAGATAGGGCATGTCGCTTCTTTTTCCCGCGAGGCAGTTTTACTGCTCGCGGGAAAAAGACGCCGACGCCTCCCATTGAAATCAATGGGAGGCGTTCTCGGGCCGTTTCTGCCGAGTTTTGTGACGCGGTTTCCGCGTCAAAAAACTCGGCAAAATACCCCGTGTGAACATAGCCTTAAAGTGTTTCCCACGCTTTCAAATATCTGTACAGGAGTCATTAGTTTCTCGATCTTTTACTCTTCCTCTCTAAGGCTATGTTCACTTGCTAAATAAAAAACGGCTGTAAAATATGGTGTTATTTTCAAGGGAAAACCGCCTCTTATTTTGAGCCTTTTTTTTAAGCATCAAGCGTTTTTTTGATGCGTTTTTTACGGCGGTATTTGGAGCGGTTTTTCTATTGACCCAATAAAAAGGCTCCAAAAAAAGCTCATGCACTTCTTTTTACGAGGCGTTTTTTTACAGGCCGTTTTTTTAAACGGCGGTGTAAAGAAACGCCCCAACGCAACACCGTTTTTCACATTGGAATCAATGGGCAGATGTTGAAGGCGTTCAGCCCCGGTATTTTCAGCCATTTTTCGGGGCGTTTACGGCCCAAAAAACGTCTGGAAATAGGCTGTGTGAACATACCCTAAGGCTATGAATTGCTGTGTATAATCCCAGCAATCCAGTGTTAAATACACTCCTAATGGGTTATTTTGTGACCTTTGCAGGTGGCTAAACAATGGTATGACTTTGATCGCTCATCCTTTGTATTTGTGCGCAAGCTGCGTGAAGGGCAAAGTTGTATATTCCGACACCAGCATGACTTTGATGATAATGGAATTATGTATTGGATTGGAACAAATGCAAAGTAAGTCCTGAGTGCATGTTTTGTATTATTTGGTAGCGTTCACATAAGCCATTCAGTCCTCAGGTAAGTTTGTGTTTATTACGCTTTTGTACAAATAGAATACATGTGCAGGAATGTTTCTATAGGGTAAAAATACACATTTATGTTTTTATAAGCTGCACTTTTGTAGTTCTTGTGCTGTTAAGTATAGTGTTCATTCGTATTCTTTATAGTCTTTTTATATATTAATTAATCTTTATCTACTGTGAGCTATATCTGTACCTGTAGTGAAAATTTGTCTAAATGTACCGTATTTTTTAGACTATAAGACGCACCCGACTATAAGACGCACCCAGATTTTAGACAACAGAAAATAGGAACATTTTTTAGATTTTACTTCTTTAAAAAAGAAAAAACCTATTGGTTAAAAAAAATTATTTGTTTGGTTTCACCACATTCTGAGAGCCACAACTTATATTTTTCCATCGTTTGAGCGGTGTGAGGGCTTATTTTTTGCGGGACGAGCTGTAGTTTTTATTTGGTACATACGATTTTTTTTATCACTTTTTATTTCATTCTTTTTAGCTCTATGGTAACCAAAAGACAACGATTCTGGGGTTTTAAATGTTGTTTTTTTTTACACCGTTCACTGTGTGAGTCAAATAATGCTATATTGTAATACGGTAGTTTTGGACTTTTACGGACGCAGCGATACCAATGTTTTTATAATTTTTTTTATTTTTACATTGTGCTTGGGGAAAAATGGAAAAAGTTTTTTTTTTTTTTTTTTTTTTTTTTTAACTTTTACATTTTTTTACACTCCTGAAAATGTATCTAACTTTTTTATTTATTTTTTACACATTTTATTAGTTCACCTAGGGGACTTGAACCAGCGATCATTAGATCGCTTGTACAATACACTGTAATACATGGATGAGTTACGGAAACGGTGTAACTCGCTGAGCTACGCTGTTTCCGTAACTCCCATAGTAGTGAATGGCAGTTACAGAAGCAGTGTAGCATGCTACGCTGTTTCCATAACTACTATTCAGTTCTATGGGAGTTACAGAAACTGCGTAGCCCAGCGAGTTACACTGTTTACATAACTCGACCATGTAACCAGGAAGTGACCGGAAGACAGCAGAGCCGGGTAAGATAGAACGGGGTTTAGGAGCGCCGGTCTAGGGATAGGTGCGGGTCCCAGAGGTGGGACCCGCATCTATCTGACATTTATGACATATACTGTGGATATGTCATAAATGTCCTTTATGGGAAAACCACTATAAATGCCACGGTCGCTATTGACCGCGGTATTTAACTAGGTAAACGTCCAGGAGCAGCGCGATCACTGTTCCTGGCCGTTAGAGCAGCGTGTCAGCACACTAGAGCCATATGTGGGATATTTCTAAAAACTGCAGAATCTGGACAATAAGTATTGAGTTGCGTTTCTTTGGTAAAACTTTCAGTGTTAAAGAAAAAAATGTATTACAAATGAATTTTCTCCAAATAATTGTATTTATCCACTAATAAATACTGAATTTATCGACCAAAATTTTGCACAAACATAAAGTACGATACGTCACGAGAAAACAATCTCTGAATTGCTTGGATAGGTAAAAGCATTCCAAAGTTATTACCACATAAAGTGACACATCAGATTTGAAAAAATGGGGCTGGTCCTCAAGGCCAAAACAGGCGAAGTCCTTAAGGGGTTAATGCGGACTGATTTTGTTTGACTGTTTGCTATGTTTGGTACTATTTCAGAACCGCATATGAATGGGTGAATCCAGCTGCATATGGCTTGGTGGTAGTAACATCATCTGAAGGCCGCAACCTGCCATACGGACGACTTGAAGACATCTTAAGTCGTGATAGTTCTGCCCTAAACTGCCATACCAATGATGACAAGAGCGCATGGTTTGCCATTGATCTTGGCTTGTGGATTGTACCATCTGCCTACACTCTGCGTCATGCCCGTGGGTATGGCCGATCTGCACTTCGGAACTGGGTATTCCAAGTATCTAAGGATGGCCAGAACTGGACAACTTTATACACCCATGTAGATGACTGCAGCCTAAATGAACCAGGGTACTTTACATTTTAATATTAATATAGATTTTTATAACTAACAGGTTTATTAGGAGCTCATACTTGTGATTTATTGTAGTGAAATTATTATTAGCATCTGTTAATATGTTATGTGTAAATGAACATTTGTGTTGTTTTCTTTCTTTAAGTTCTACTGCCACATGGCCATTGGACCCACCAAGGGAGGAGAAGCAGGGTTGGCGGCATATTAGAATTAAGCAGACTGGGAAGAATGCAAGTGGGCAGACCCATTACTTATCCCTCTCTGGGTTTGAATTGTATGGCACTGTTACTGGAGTATGCGAAGACCAGTTAGGTATGTTCGCAAGTGATTATGGGTAATGAGAATTAACTGCAATGCTTTTATATAGTTGACACCACACTTTAGGTGTTCCATGATTTAGCGAGCTGTATCGGCCTTTACTAGTTTTGTTTAGTTATGCAATTTAAATTGCGGTCTGGTATAGATTGTTTCTTAACCTACAATAGGTTAGAAAATGGCATGAATAACGATTCCCTCTATTATATACCTATTATCTAAATTGAAATCTGATGATAGAACTGGGAAGCTAGATGGCATTCATATTCTCCCTTCTTAATAACTTCTCCGTAAGCCAGTAAGAAGACTTAGATTTTACAAAGTCTGTGCCTGCTGCTCCATAGGTAGTACTCAGGCTGCCATAAACAGCTATTTACATAGATCCACATTTTAGTGTGAATTGTAAATGGACATCTACTTTTTTTACAGACTGTCCACTTGTAGACGTATGGACAATATTATCAGTAAAACATGAGATTAGGCTGATAATATGAATATTCACTTGTTTTTTTTAATGGAAGCTAGGGCGGCATTCAGCTGTTATCGCTGGGACTCTCAATGTAGAGCGGGAGCTGTTCTTGCAGAGCAGCCCCCTGTTCTGTCTCAGGAGTCCTGAGTGGGGGATTTCTCTCCATGATGTTCATGGGCCCTAATATGGCATATGGATAGGGGGTTATCTTCTTGAAACAACTCATTTTAAGCGTCAACAAAAGTGTCGATGATTTGTTAGTAACCGCTTGTGGTATTCACTGTTTTGTATGATATTATATTTGTGCTCCCACAAATTATTAGAATATATATATATATATATTTTTATTTTTATTTTTTTATTTTTTTTTACCACCTTTTTACCACCCTGCCTAGGTAAAGCAGCTAAGGAAGCGGAAGCCAACTTGAGACGCCAGCGACGTCTGGTGCGCTCCCAAGTTCTGAAATATATGGTGCCTGGAGCAAGAGTAATTCGCGGCATTGATTGGAAATGGAGAGACCAGGATGGCAGTGCTCAGGGAGAAGGCACGGTAACAGGAGATTTGCACAATGGTATGTATACTTTTGTTACTGCTTATTTAGTCTCGGCACGCAACCAAGTGCTTTAGTGTTTCTGTTGTTTTTAAACAAAAGTGATGCACTGTTGGCTCTTAGGACTTAGAGTGCTACTTATTTTTCTGGTATGGATTGGCCTAACATCTCTATATATGCCATCTTTCCTTCTCATGCTTCAGTTTCTTGATACTTTTGCTGCTTCATTTATAATGAAATTAAGATTTATGCTTCATTTTTGGAACAAATTCTTCATCTATAATACAATTTTGATTCTTACATGAACTTAGAGCCTGTTTGATCTGCAATGTTGCACCAGTTTCAAAATCCAATAATTTCCATTGTTTCATGTTAAAATGAATATTCTGCTTCTGTGCATGTGTTGTCTAGCAGTTGTGTGTTGATCCCTTTTGAATGCTGAACTTGGGCTTGTTTTTGAGAGGTTCAGGGCTTGCTTTGGCTTTTTTCTGCCTGATTCCAATCAAATCTTTTTTGCTGTCTGCTCTTCCGTCTTACACGCTACTATCCCTTTCCAGGCTGGATTGATGTCATATGGGATGCCGGTGGCTCTAATTCTTACCGCATGGGCGCGGAAGGAAAATTTGACCTGAAGCTGGCCCCAGGTTATGACCCAGAATCTGCGGCGTCATGCAAACCTGTTTCATCCACTGTTGCAGGCACACCACCTTCCTGGAGCAGCTTGGTGAAAAACAACTGTCCTGACAAAGCACCTCCCCATTCCTCTTCAACTTACACAGTTGCTGGAGGTGTGACTGGTTCCTGCAGTCGCAAAGGGAGCAGCAGCTCTGTCTGCAGTGTGGCAAGCAGCAGTGATGCCAGTGTGACCTGTGCCAAGACAGAGAGGAGGACAGAGGAACCAGGCTCTGACCTACACCTTGATCCAATCCTTGTACTGTCTTCTAACCCAGCAGCCGCTGGCTCTTCAACTTGCCCACCAGGAGGAGAGCAAGTGGGAGAAGGAGAGCGAAAGGCCGGTGAAGCACCTGCTATATCACTGGGCATGGTCAGCATTAGCTCACCTGATGTCAGTTCTGTGTCCGAGCTAAGCAACAAGGAGGCTGCTGTCCCTAGACCACTGGGGTCCTCTGCTAGCAACAGGCTTTCTGTCAGTTCCCTGCTTGCTGCTGGAGCTCCAATGAGTTCCAGCGCCAGTGTTCCCAACCTATCGTCACGTGAGACGTCAAGCCTAGAATCCTTTGTAAGGAGAGTTGCAAACATTGCAAGGACGAATGCTACCAATAACATGAACCTTAGTCGAAGCAGCAGCGATAACAACACCAACACTCTGGGAAGAAATGCAGTGAGCTCTGCCAGTGAGTATTAATGGGGAGCTGGTTTGGGGAATAGCTATATTACAGATTTTCTTTGAAATATTTATAGTGATGTGACACCTGTGCTACGTCAATCATTTATGGACGTTGACAACTGAATACATAGTAAGATCTGGTTTTGTGTCCTATGGATATGTTGGGAAATGTAGATGGGGTTTAATTTCTATTTTTGATCTGTTAAACATTGTTGCATTCTGTTTATTTCCCCAGCTTCTCCACTTATGGGTGCACAGAGTTTCCCTAATTTGACTACAACGGGAACCACGTCTACTGTTACAATGTCTACTTCCAGTGTTACTAGCAGCAATGTGGCAACCGCCACCACAGGCCTTTCTGTTGGTCAGTCCCTCAGCAATACTCTAACAACCAGCCTAACGTCCACATCCAGTGAAAGTGACACTGGCCAGGAGGCTGAATATTCCCTTTATGGTAAATTTGAGATTATAATGAAAAGTGTTTTAAAATTCATTTTAATGAAGGGTTAACTATGTTTTATGGTCTGTCTTATAAGTGGTTTGACTATTTTCCCAACTTTTTAACATCAAGTAATTTCTTCTGTATCTTGTGTTACTACAGATTTCCTGGACAGTTGTCGGGCAAGCACTCTTCTGGCTGAATTGGATGATGATGAGGACCTTCCAGAGCCAGATGAAGAGGATGATGAAAATGAAGATGACAACCAGGAAGAACAGGAGTATGAAGAAGTAATGGTGAGTTATCATTGGAAGCTAAACTGGCTTAGTTGGGGTATTGTTTATTCTGTATTTATTCTAACATCCTTACTTGTGGTTAGGAGGAGGAAGAATATGAGACTAAAGGTGGCCGCCGCAGAACATGGGATGATGATTATGTGCTAAAAAGACAGTTCTCCGCTCTGGTACCAGCTTTTGATCCTCGTCCTGGGAGAACAAATGTTCAGCAGACCACAGACTTGGAAATACCAGCTCCAGGTATGTCACAAGTGGGATTAAGCTTTTACGATTACTTGTATGATGCTGTGGTATAGATGTGGACTTAAAATTGGTATAGTTCCGAAAGTATAATATAACTATAATGGGATTTACAACTTTACACACCGATGCATCCACCCGTAGCTTTTCCTGAATTGTGTTAAGTAAAGATCTGCTTCCATCTTCATCGGAGGTTAGGGACACCCGTCGCAGATTTCGTCGTTTTTGCCGGACAAAATAGTGCAGCATGCTGCGCTATTTTGTCCTGCTAAACGACTGACACCCCTACAGAACCCATTAAAGTCAGTATATTTAGTCGCCATTGTTTTCCGTTATGTGGCAGTTGTAGTGGACCGGTTTTCCATTTTTCTGCTCCTATGGCGCAGATGTGAAAGTAGCGTTAAACAATTTGTTATGATACAGATTCTATACAATCTCATGCCATTCAGTAAAATGGGATAGTGGTGCAATACCTTGCACGTCTGATAGAACTGTAACGGTGCGCGCAGGTACGAACAGAAAGAAGAACCATGTAAACAATAAAGAGGGCGAGCGCCGCGGTCCCTTCAAACAACTGACTGCCGGGTGTGCCGATTGTCGAACCCTCACCGATCTAATATTGATGGCCTATCTTAAGGTGTACCCAAAAATAATAAAATTCATAGCTTAATCCTACTTGAAAATATTATTAAAACGCTAAAAATAGTGTTTCTACCTTGTCCGTAGTTATCCCCCATGGTCCTTTTCCAGCTATAGATGTTCATTTAGCTATGGCTGGCTGTGTAAATTGGCGGTCAATTCCGTCCGTGTCCTGACATGAACTAAGGGAACTGTGCCCAGCGTAGTTCCCGTGCAGCTGAGCGCGTCTACTCATGAACGCACTCAGCAGGGCATCCAATCAGAGTTCAGGAGCTCCTGCTTCTGTATCTGTCTCTCGGTGGCCAGTAACGGACACTATTCTATACTAACAGAAGCCTGCATCGGGAGCACACATGCTTCCTTTGTGGCTCCCAAGATGCATCTGTTCTCCCTGGAATCCGTATCCGGCTTCTGTTAAGAGCTGGATACGGATTCCCATTGACAACGAGCATTCATCACTCAAGTAAAGGCAGGCAAACCAGAAGGAGATAGGAATAAAGATGGGACAACAGGATGAAAACCATAGTATATCAGATATAACTTTACAGTATGAATATGCTTATATTTTCAATTAGAAAAGCGCAATGAGAAGTTTAAAAACTTTTTACAGGTACACTTTAAGGATAGGCCATCAATTTTAATAACCTGGATAAGTCCTTTAAACCTGTTTTTAAGGAGTAGGTCAGGTGCTTGGCTTCTGTCTCTCAAGGTACAGAGCTCCTCTATTGGATTTGCCTGGTGTACCCCCCTGAATGGCAGAGCACACACCACCCAAATCGATAATATATGAGCCTAAAAAAGTGTGGGGGAAATCTCGTTTACCTCCGTAATCTCGCGAGATTTCGTTTCCCTTGCTAGAAATCTCAAAGAAAAGATTCAGAAGTGTCAGGATTATGAATACACATGACGTCCAGGCTGGATGATCATGTGTATTCATTATCAGGACACTTGATTAACGTTAATCTCTGTTTATGTGGCTGCACATCGCTGCTGTGTAAATCAATGTAGATGAGTGTATGACGCTGACTGGTCACTGATTGGTCAGCGTCATACACGTAAACACGCCCAGTTAAAAACACAATACACGCCCAGTTGGACATAACGAAAAAAAAACGCCCGGTTGTCCATTTCAAACCTCATTTGCATATATATATATATATAAAATAGCTCATAACTTGGCCAAAAATGAAAGTTTTAAAAACAAAAACAAAAGAACGTTACTGTTATCTACATTGCAGCGCCAATCACATGCAATAGGAGATAGGGATTTGAGAATCTGGTGACAGAGCCTCTTTAAGGCTATTAAACCACCACGTGCACAAAAATTGCTAGGAGATCTCTCGTATCCCGGCTGTTTAACCACTAAGATGCTGCAGTTAACGGTAGTAAATAAAAAATTGCCAATAAAAATTAAACATAACGTTTTCCCTCCCATTCCACCCCACAAAAAAAATGTTTACAAGTTCTTCAGTACATTATATGGCACATAAATGGTGACATCAAAAAATACAACTCGTCCTGGAAAAAAAAAACCTCCTACGGCTATATCGATGAAAACATTTCGCTCCCGGAAGGTGTGTAGGAAAAAAACTAAAACTGGCTGCGGCCAAGGCGTTAGATATATTCATCTTCCATTGCCGTCCGAATTCCTCATGCCATAGTTTTGTGACTTCTTCAATTGTTTCTGTTGTATGCCACCCCTATAAATGTAGCCTGTGTACCACCTATTTTTATTTTTCAAATAGTGCTGTCATTCAAAGCAAAAAGAGAATGCTTATGCACAATTGTTAATTTTAACTACAATATCTGTGTGTAAAATGAGCCATTTGAGTAACAGGTATAGGACATTTCTGTAAATTCACCGTAATGACTCAATTAATAAAGTTAATATGTAATTTAAACCGCAAGGTGAACACCATAAAAAAACCCGCAAAAAACAATGGCAAAATTGCAATTTTTTTCCACCGCCCCCCAAAAAAGTCATAATAAAAATGAATTAATAAGTCCCGTGCACCCCAAAACAGTACCAATCAAAACTACGTCTTGTCCCGCAAAAAACAAGCCCAAATATTCACTACATTGATGGAAAAATAAAAAAGTTACGGCTCTTGGAAAGCGACGATGCAAAAACAAATGGTTTTAGTTCAAAAGTGTTTTTATTGTCCAAAAGTCGTAAAACATAAAACAACCTCCACATATGTGGTATCGCCGTAATCGTACCGACCCATAGAATAAAGGTAACATGTTATTTACGTCGCATAGTGAACGGCGTCAGTTTAAAAACGCATAGAACAATGGCGGAATTTCAGTTTGTTTTTTTAATCCCCCCAAAAAAAGTTAATAAAAGTTAATATAAAAATTATATGTACCCAAAAATGGTGCTATCAAAAAGTACAACTAATCCTGCAAAAAACAAGTCCTCATACAGCTATGTAGACGAAAAAAAAAAAAGTTATAGCTCTTTGAATGCGACTATAGAAAAACGAATAAAATAGCTTGGTCATTAGGGCCTAAAATGGGCTGGTCATTAAGGGGTTTTAAACAATGTTTTCAAGCAGCTTTGAACTCTTGCCATTCTTCATCCTCCCCTCACAGTGACCATGGCTGATGTAGAGAAAGCACTAATTGTTACAGTGTATAAATATACATGTGTGTGTATGTATGGTATGTATGTGTGTGTGTGTGTGTGTGTGTGTGTGTGTGTGTGTGTATATATATATATTTATTTATTTATTTCTCTCTAGCAAAAAGTCTGTAGCAGCACCATACAAAAAAAAGAGCATAGGTGGCTGCACACCTAAGGACAAACGCTATATCCTATTGAATACAATACGAAAACAATAGGCAGCACTCCTGGATATCAATATATTAAAAAAGTTTTATGAATCTACATGATATACAAACATATCTATAAACAATGTGATAAAGTGGACATGTGAAATATTTTCAAACTCACTAATCAGTCGCTAAAAAAAGGTCCCCATATAAGACTTATTAACAAGCAGCATGTACTCGGTGTCCTAGACGCCTAACTGCGCACATGTCAAATTATTGGGCAGGTCTACCTGGGTCTGATCGTTCCACATTACAATGCGCGTTGCAAGGAGATACTAGCGGCGCCATATTGGTTAGTGGTAAACACTGTCACACGGTTTCCCCTAACTAATGTGGCACCGGTGGTATCTCCTTACACTGTGCGCATTCATGTTGCAATGTGGAACGATCAGACCCAGGTAGACCCGATTGGTGAGTTTGAAAATATTTCACATGTGCACATCACATTGTTTATAAATATTTGTTTTTCATGTATATTTATAAAACTTATTTTATATATTGTTGCTGGACACGTTCCTTGCACTATAAGCTACATTACCTGTGAACACAATATGTTTTTAGATGTATGTGGATTTTTGTTTAGGCCTCATGCACACGACCGTAGCCGTGTGCACGGCCGGCAGCGGACTGTCAGCCGCAAGCCGCCCGCAAATCGTGGGCCATGCACATGGCCGCGCCCATTATTTTCAATAAGCCCGGACCGCAGAAGACGGCCCTAATAAGACATGTCCGTTCTTTCTGCGGTGCGGACTCCCGGGCCATGCTCGGACTATAAAAACTATGGTCGTGTGCATGGCCCCATAGAAATGAATGGGGCCGCAATTCTTCCCTGGATTTTCGGGGGAATTGCGGCCGCAAAAGCACGTTCGTGTGCATGGGGCCTTAATCAATTTTTGTACATAATTGTATCTTTGTTGGCTTTATTGATTGGCCTGTATAAATATGGGATCATTACGCTCTACATTTGCTTGAAAAAGGCCATTGCATCTGCCGAAATGTCGCTCATGGAATAAAGCTCATCATTAGTGGTATTACACCTTTATATCTAGGAGTATATGCTTTTAACAGACTTTGATTTAACTGGTTATTTGTTGCAGGAACGCCCCACTTAGAACTCCTGGAAGAAGTTGAATGTGCTCCAGCTCCTAGGCTAGCTCTCACTCTGAAGGTGACAGGCCTAGGAAATGGACGTGAAGTAGAGCTTCCTCTCAGTAATTTCCGTTCCACCATCTTCTACTATGTGCAGAAACTGCTGCAGCTATCGTGTAATGGAGCCGTCAAATCGGACAAACTGAGAAGGATATGGGAACCTACATACACGTAAGGGGGGCATTGCTCGTGTTAGGGGACACTAGATAAATCCGTTTATTTCTCATATACTCTGCTGACGGTAGTTGGTGACCATGGGCTGAAGTATAAAACTTAGAAATATATTCTTTTATCTCATCAGTGACTAAAATGATTTGGAAAAATCGACTTCTCCATTGGTCATTACAGTATAGCTTATTTTTTAATTTTGTAGTTTGCCGGTGGGTGGTTTTATGTTTTGAATAGTATTGTATAGTTTGTGGCAACATTGAACATGTTTCATGCATATCCGTAAATACAGCTAATAAGAAATACATTATGAGTGTTAAACATTGCTCATTGTTTGTGTGAATAAATATGCAACGGTTTATAGATGATCTACTTTATTTCATGATACAGAATTATGTACAGGGAAATGAAGGAATCTGATAAACAGAAGCAGTCGAGCAGAATGGTAAGTTTCACCTGATGGATAATTTAGATAGCTTATATGATAATCCTATTTAATTACCTTAATAAATGATTTCCTTTAGAACCTGAGAATGAAGATTACTACAAATGTATAGGTTTGCAGCCAACTGACAATGAGTTGGGTCAGCATGTTGGTAGTACCCTGCCATTTTATATATGATGTATGCATAAATATTTTAAAAAAACAAAACAACATACAGTACCTTGTGAATTTTTTGGATTGATGGTTAAACGAAAAAATGATGCTGTTGTCAGTAACTCCTATTAACAACTGGTTTCTTGACATGGCCAGGTAATGCCACCTAACTGGCACTACGGCTGCTTTGTCTATTGCGCTAATTACTATAGTCTTTTTATTAGTTTAGTGGTAGGAGGCACTGCATTTAGGACTGAGTTACCCCCCCCCCCCCTCCAATAAACAAAAATTCCATTCAGTTTCCAGTAGTAGAGCAGATCTGTCCAGCTGTGATATTCAGAGCTGAGATATCCCTTAATACCACATTCCCTTCTTCAGGGCTGCTGGTCCGTGGAACATGTGGAGCAATCACTGGGTACAGATGCTTTGCCAAAGAATGATCTGATCACCTATCTGCAGAGGAACGCAGATCCTAGCTTCTTGCGGCGCTGGAAACTGACTGGAACTAACAAGAGCATCCGAAAGAACCGCAACTGCTCCCAGCTTATTGCTGCTTACAAAGTAAAGCGGGGCTGGGGTGGCTTGTAAACTTAGTTAATGCTTGGCTTGTGTGTTTGTTTTTTCTCTTCTTTTTTTTTTTTCCTTTTCCTATTTTTTTTTCTTTTAAGATCCAAGAGAAATTGGAAATATAATTTGTTCAATTTTAAGGACACTTGAAGAGGAAATCCAGTTAATGTGATCTTCTGATATGTGATAGATACATGAAGAGGAGATCTCGGCAGATTCATGCTGGTTTTTTGGGTTAATTTTAGCTTTAACCTCATGTACTTTTACAGGCTCTGCTAGAATTGATTTATATATGCTTCCTTAGTATTGAGGCCATAGGGGTAGTCCACAGAGAAACAATGGGGCACATTGTTTTCTGTTTTGTCTTCTTCTACATCATTGTGTTTTGCTTGTAGGACTTCTGTGAGAATGGATGCAAGTCTGCTTTGATTCCTGCTGCTCTTGGCACGATACAGAGTTCTGACATTTTAAGCCATGGCCGGGAGCAGCCACAAGCTAAGGCAGGCAGTGGTCAGAATTCATGTGGTGTGGAGGACGTCCTGCAGCTTCTTCGCATCCTTTATATTGTCGCCAGTGATCCTTACTCTGCTAGGACACTACAAGAAGGTGAGTTTTTCTTCATTTATTTCACATTATATTATCGTTCATATCACTATTATTACTCACCCTTGTGGAGTTATATTGACAAACAGTCTTTATAACATTTTGGTAATTATTAGTCCTAATATTGTGTATCTGTGTTCTGAAAGGGTGTGGTGTCCATGGAAAATGGCCTTTTGTGAGAGGTCTTATACAATAACTCATTACTAATCAGTTCTCCCCCCTACACCTTTCTTATTACTTTTGTCTGATGCATCTATTTAGTGGAAATCGAAAGCTGGCAAGTATTTACTAGGGGAACTTGGCAAAAACCTGGCACTCTGATTTCTGCTGCGGATGTGCAGCTAATGTGCCACATATCCCCTCTTGCATTAGCTCAGTCCAATGGGGCTAATCCAAATGGATGGATTCCATGTGGAACCTACGAAAAAAGTAACGAGCATTTGTCTGAATGGTGTCAAAGATTTTCCATTGAGTTAAATGGAGGCGCATAGTTAGCAAATTTAATTCAAATTTAGACTTTGAATCCGCACCAAAATTCATGTCATTTTCATGGACATATGAACGGGGCCTTAAAATGTTATCATTCTATTCTCCTTCTTAATCTAATATCAGAATTGGAGAGAGACAGAGAGCACGCTTGTTGGAGGCAACCGTACAATGTCTGAAAAGTCCTATGCAAGGCTCCTATTAATTAGAATTGGCCCTGTGCACGAAACTCTTCGAGTTCTTGCATCTCTCCACACCCAACGTTAGATCATACGGGAAAATAGCACTATAGTGATGCTTTAATGTAACCTTAGGAATAGCACATCATTAAAGGGGTATTCCCATCTCATACATTTAATGCATATGCATAAATGAAACGAGCATAATTAAAGCTTTTTTTTTTTTTTTGTCGTCTTGATATTATATATGCCAAATTACCAAATGAAACTTTTGTATACATCAATCGCAGATCATTTTCAGTGATCACTTTGGCTTACATGAGCCAATAATTCAATTTATACGTTCATATGGAGATGCTGCTGGAGGGAATAATGTGCCGGTGCACACTGATGCGACTTTTCGGGGGTGATCGCCCTCTTCCTCAGGCATGCATTGATGTATTTAAATGTTGTATGCTTTAAAATTTTGGCATGTATAAAAACAAGAAAAAAGAAGCTTTAATTGTTCTCATTTTGTTTGTGTTATCTGGTTGAATAAGTGAGTTGAGGAGAGGCTCACTGGACTTGTGGAGGTTTGTGGCTACAAATTTCCTGGTCGGCTGCCTTTTTTAATATCCATAGGATATGCCATAATTGTTTGATAGATGTGGGTCCCAGCACCGGGACCCATACTTATCCCGAAAACCGGCATCCCCCTACTCCGCCTGGTGAGATGGCCGCTGATCACTGCAAACAGACGGAGAATCAGTGGCAAGGTGACCTGAATTACGGAAACAGCCTAGCTCTCTTGAGATACACTTCTGCCGTAACTCCCGTAGAAGTGAATATGAGTTACGAAAACAGCATGGCACAGCAATCTGCCATGTCAGATGGCCTATTAACCCTCTCACATTGTCAATCTGGCTATTTGCGACGCTGCAGCATATACTTAATGCTGCAGCGATGTGAATTGACCTGACTCTGTTTAATGGCAAACGCACTGTATAGCGCTCAGTCATTAGAGATCCGGCTGACATGGTGTCAGTCCGATCCTCCTGAAGTGAAATGATCAGTTCCCTGTCGCAAAATACACAAAACACCAAGTCCAAAATAAGCTCTGTGTTCTGCAATGTATCCAGTATGCAGGAAGCTTCATTCCTGTATTCCGGCCGCTGCAACAGGCTTCCAACAGTCTGATGGGGGAGAGAAGCATGTTGGGAGGACGTGATCTGTGTCCTTCCAGCAATCGTCTGTATGCAGATCACTGTTAATAGTGAGCTAATGGCCACAGACATCAGATCAATATTATCTGTCATCTGCACACAGAGGAACACTGGAATAACATAAATCATGTTATCGCAGCTTCCTACAGGTAAGAACAAACAAAGTAAAAATCTGAATACATTTCTCCCAGTGCTCCAAATGACCTGATTGGTAACCAAACTGATTAGGGATACGTTTCATTATAATGGAAATGGCCACTAGGAAATGTCAGTAGAATGCTGGTGCTCAGTATTAAACTATCGAAGCACAGATAAGGGATTGTCTGGGGTCCTACACTCAGGGAATCCCTTCTATATTAATTACAATAGAGTGCTGATGTAAAGGGTGACTCCTGCTCTGATGGACTTGGCTGCCGATATATTTTACTGTCCCCCTGTTCAGTTGAATGGGTGTTGCATTACATTTCCCCTGAAAAGGTCATCTGCTGGATCTACTTCTGTGGAGTATATGGAGATGTTTCATGTTTATCCAGTGCATTTATGATGTTTGTTATAACTGAAGGGGTAATTCAATAAGGTGGTTAAGCTATGGGAAACAGATAATATGAATGTATTAAAAACAATTAATTTACACTTTTTTTTTTTTCTCTTCAGAAGGTGATGAAATGCTATTATTCAGTGTTTCTCCAGAGGAATTCACCAGCAAAAAAATCACAACTAAAATCCTGCAGCAAATTGAGGTATGTTATGGAGAGCTGTAATGTGAAGCAACTTTGCATTAGGTTTTAATAGAAATTTCTATAGTTTTGTTTTTTACAGCTCTTACGCAAACCTATGTAGCCCCATGGTAACAGACCACAAACAAACTCTAGTCTGTGTAGTCTGATCTTGCAGTGATACTTTTTTATTTTTTTCAATCTGTATTTTACTTCTTGCTAACCTACTGAATGTATGTTAGCAAGAAGTAGGGGATCGATGAAAGGCAATATGACTACAGAATCAGAATTTTTGTCTGTTACCATGGAAATACATGGGTCAGCATAGTTGCTGTAGAAATAAAATATGACATTTCTCATTAATATAATAGGGGGGGGGAGGGGAGACACACCGCACCATGGTTCTTTGTCGCCCAATGAATTTACAAGAAAAAGGTTACTAAAGAGGTGACCCTTTGTACACCAAAAGACTTCGGAGGGTGAGTTTAAAATGTTTTACTCTCAGACCCCTTCACCCTTTATTTCCTGATCATGTACTATGCCTGCTGAAACTGTAAGAGATATTTCACCTGGGGCGTGGCTTAGCTATGGCGCTGTGAACACGCATCTTGGAGGAGCTCCACTGCACCAGTACAAAACCTGCATCTTACATCGTGCAAATCCTATTGGCGACGCCCGGGAAGCGTAGAGGACCCTCGTCTACACCTTCCCGCACACATTCCAGGTTCCTTGCAGCCTAGTGCTCCAGCGGCATCGTCCAACATGGAAGATATGGCGCCGCCGCTCTCCCCTTTTTCTCTACCTGACGTCTGCTCCCAATGGATATCTCGGTCCTCATCGCCATGAGAAACTGCGGATTATCGCTTGACTTGGTGTTCACCTACGGAGGTAAATAAAGAAACCTCTACAGCCCCCTCCTGCTGAGACTGTTATTGCCATTTTGGAATTACCTACCATGATGGAGGAACAGCCAGGTCAATCAGGCCTCCACTCGGATCTGCACCTCCTGCGTGAATTAATTCAGGCCCTGGACTCGCTTGTTTCTGGAATTGAGCCGTCTCATCAGCAAGCCCTGTCTGACGTGCCTTCCGAAGTCGAACGACTGGATAGCAGAACACATATCACAGAGCAGAATGTGTCCGCCGTTGATGCCAGAGTGGCCTGACTTGAAAGAGAGGCCGCCATGAACAGATCGCATTTGTAAACCCTAGCCCTCCAGATGGGTGACCAAGAAAACAGGGGACGTTGGAATAACGTTTGCCTTAAAGGCCTCCCTGAACTTGGCCCACAAGATGATCTCCCTACGAGGGTTTCCGTTATCTTTTACACTCTTACTAAAAGACCTCCAGATGCCACCTTCCTTTTGTATAGAGTACACAGGGTATCTCGCTCGGGCCAGATCGACCCCTCTAATCCGAGGGATGTACTATGTAGTCTCCACTATTACACCGACAAAGACGTGATTGTGCGAGGAGCTTATCCATTGAAGGAGGCATAGTCAAAGTGCAACCTGATGTCTCTTCCAGAACGCTATATATGAGACGCCTTCTACACCATCTCCTAGGGAAAATTAAAACCATAGGGGCTACCTATAGATAGGGTCATCTGTTCCATGTTATCATCAAAAACAATTCAGACGCTTTCCTGCTACGCCATCACATGGAGCTCGACGATCTGTTTCACTTCCTGCAAATTAATCCCTTCCCGGTTCCTGACTGGCTAACACTGGAGAGATTTGACCCACAAGACGTTTGCGTCGCTCCAGACACCCCTCCAGCAACCGGTCCTCCTTGTTGGATCAACATCTGGACCTCTCCCTGAGGATCCCTCCTGAGGCGTAACTTTTGTTCTACTTTACATGGATCTCATCATGCACAACTTGACTTGGTTCCTCTAAACAGTACCGGTCCACTCAGGTTGTACCCGACTATGAACGCTTCTCTCTTGCTTATGCGTTATCTATATCTTGCCTTTGACACCCTGACATTGTTTATCATTGGGCCAGATGGACAACTGGGAGCATACTAGTGCAACATCTACATGTTCTTCGCCAGGCTCTCACTGTCAGGTTTTCTTTAGCCTTCTAGTTTTTGTTGTCAATAGCATATGTGCTCTCCAGATGTTCATATATTGCTCTCTGTTGGACTGCACCTTATATTATCTCGTGATACCCTGTTTACCTACACGTATACTTTGGTTTGCCGTTCTTGACCCAATGGGTTTTCTTAGATAGACAAAATTATTAATCTGTCCTAATGCACTTTTACTTCTACTGTGTTCCTAGATCTTGTACTGTATGCATTCTTCCCTATGCCTGACTGTGCTTCAGATTGGGGCCCTGGGGATCCCATCTTTGACTTTAACGTCATGCCTACATAACCCCTTATGGCGCCTCCCCTGGGTACCTCCTGGAGACACACTCTGGACACGGTCATTTTCTTTCCAACTGGTAATGTTTATGTTTTTGCTGCCCGCCTCCCCCTTCTTCCTTTTCCCTCTTCCTCCTCTCCCCTTACCCTCCCTTTCCCTATTCCTTCCGCACAACAAAGTCAATAGATTTCAAATATGAAAGAATCACAGTCCTGTCAAGAATCATAAATACATTCACATATGGTCTTTGCTATCATACTCGCTCTTGGAACAGTATTGACTATGTACTTACTGATCGCCCGCCCCTCCTCCCTCATTCCTGTCCTTCCCCTTCCCATAGTTCTCCCTTTCTTTCTCTCAGTTTCCTTACTCCCCTCCCTGTCCCATTCTGCAGCCTTGGGGATATAGCTGGGTGGGGGAACAGGTTCTATATTTGACTAAAATGGTTAATGAACGCAAGAAGTGAAGGTTTTTCTAATGTTATCATTACGGTTGGCTATCAATCTTTTTCCCTACGAGGAAACATACATCTTCTTCTCATCTGTTCTTGAGAAGCATTTATTACTCGCTATTTTCGTCACCATAGTTTGAAAACATTTCTACCTCCACCCCGCTGCCTGTCTTAGGGGTTAGTGGCGGAAGTTTATATTTATCTCTTTGTTCTCGGTCTGTGAGGCCCCTATTATTTTCCTAATTTCCACAATTTTGTTATTTTTCTCCTCAGGACTTTTCTCTGACTGAGGAATCGGCCTTTGCGCTTCTACGCTACTCTTCCCTTTTTTTTTTTACTCTATCTTTTTCTTCTCCTTTCCTCTATCTTATTTTTTTTTTTTAGGCAGATATGCCACATAACATACAAACAGATCTAGTAGTGGGGTCGCTTAAAGAGGCTCTGTCACCAGATTATAAGTGCCCTATCTCTAATCTGATCGGCACTGTAATATAGATAACAGCAGTGGTTTTTATTTTGAAAAACTATAATTTTTGAGCAAGTTATGAGCAATTTTAGATTTATGCTAATTAGTTTCTTAATAGACAACTGTGTGTGTTTTTACTTTTTACCAACTGGGCGTTGTACAGAGGCGTGTATGACGCTGACCAATCAGTGTCATACATTTCTCATGGTTCCAGCCCAGCTTCCAGTGGCGGATTAAGTAGCCCATGGGCCCTGGGCGGTTTCACAAGCTTAAGCCCCCTTCTCCACCGCCGCCCTGCCACGCCGTGTCTATATTAAACACCACCTTTCTGTGTGAGCATTGACAAATGAGTGCTACGATTCCCCTTGTCAAAGGGCTGTGTCCCTACATACTGACAGTCTCCAACCATCGCTGACTGTATCACACTGTGTAGGGATACATCCTCCTGACAATGGGAATGGTAACACGCATTTGGAATACAAGGATTTCCGATAACAGACCTGTCAGGAGAGGTGACAGATCTATAAATGCAATGACTCACAGGTGATGTCTTCACTGATGGGTCGTTCTCTTCTCCATCTGACACAGACCGTTATGGCGATTTCTCCTGATGACTGCAGAGTTTCCTGATGAGAAATCTTTTCCCCTTGATTCTGTAGCCATTTTCAGCGTCTATAGCAACATAAAAATTCAGAAATGAAACACCCTAAATTGTCTTATACTCCAGACCCCTAAGCAAATTAAGACCCCAGACCCATATATTAACTTAAACCAATAAATTCAGTCCCCAAGGGGTAACTAAACTTTTAAAAAACATTTGGCGTGTCATAGTGAGAGTGATATGTCAGAAGTTTTGATCGATGGGGGTCCCAGCATTGAGACCACCACCGATCACTAAAACAAAGCAGCAGGAGTGCTCGGGTGAGCGCTGTTCCACTTAATTTCTGATTGTCTTTCCTCTGCGCGGTGTACGGACTCATAGACTTTCTATTGTGCCCATACACCTTTTGCTCGGCTATCAGAGGAAAGCCGATCAGAAACAAAGTGGCACAGCACTCACATGAGCGCTTCTGCCACTTTGTTTCAGCGATTGGTGGGGTCTCAGTGCCCGGACCCCCACCGATTAGAACATTTGACATGTCACTATGACATGTAATTTTTTTTAAAAGTTTAGTTAGTTACCCTTTAAGCAGTCAGACACCCCTTCCCAGTGCATCTGACTGACTGCTGAGTGCTCTTTGGGAGGGTCTAAGCCTCTGACACTTATGGCTCTGGGGGGAAAGGAGTTATCCCCCTATAGAACACTCAGCAGTCAATCAGACGCTCTGACCACCCCCTTGCTGTATAATAACTACTGAGGGCTCTATGGGGGAGATTATACTGCAAGGGGGGGGGGGGGTGGGGGTTCTGAGCATCCGACTTACTGCAGAGAGCTCTATGGGTGGGAAATAATTTCACACACAAAAAATGTGAAACTAAACACCCTATATACAATTCACACTAACACCACACACTATATATTCAAACCACACACACTACACGCACACACTTTATAGACTTACATTATAGACACTATAAACTCTATATACACACACACACACACACACACACACCAGAGCCTCTTCCTCTGCTGTGCTTGTGCTCTGGCTGCCTTCAGGACCTTAATCATGTGACTGTGACGTCACCACAGGTCCTTCACCTTCTAGTTGCAGTTTTGCCATTATCAGGCAGCTGCTGGAGGTTTAGACAGGAGGGACAGTGTACAGCTGCACAGAGGAGCAGACTGTCAGGTAGACTCCAGCACCTGACAGTCTGCTCTCCACAGCTGATGTGCTGTGCCCCTGTTCCCTGGCCGCAATTGGCTCCCCCTGCACATCCCCCCCCCCCTCCTCGTCATCAGCATGTAGGACCGATGACCGCTAGAATGCGGCCGGCAGCAGCCCTGGATAGTTTTTTTTAAAGGGAATGTGTTGCCAGAAAAACATGTTTTGTTTTTTTTTAATTAAACATTTAGTGTGTAGGTGATTAAACATTGTTCAAATTTTTTTTATTTTTTTCACGAGTCAGGAAATAGTATAAATTAGATTCTAATTTATAATATTTCCCATTGCTGGTCACTAGATGGAGCTATTCCCAAAATTGCAGCATTGCAAAATTGGGTAAAAAGCCCTCGCTCTAGTGAGCTCTCAGCATCCCCCCCCTCCTTTATCCTGGCTAGTGCCGGGATAAACGAGGGGTTTGAACGGTCTAACCTCCTACACTGTGTGTCGCCATTTTTTGAGCTAACACACAGTGTAGTAGGTTTACATACAGTAGTAAACGTACACAAACACGAACATACATAGAAATCTCTTACCTGCTCCTGCCGCCGCGGCTCCCTCCGGCCCGTCCGCTCCGTCTGCTGCCGCTGGTCCAAGTGCACAAGTCCGGAAGCCGCGACCGGAAGTAGTAATCTTACTGTCCGGCCGCGACTTCCGGTCCACAGGAAAATGGCGCCGGACGGCGCCAATTTCAAATTGGACTGTGTGGGAGCGGCGCATGCGCAGTTCCCACACAGACGGCGTACACAGAAGTGGATGGGACGGGACCCGTTCGCAGTCCCTATGGTACTGTGGCTGCCGTATTCCATGTCTGTATGTGTCGTTAATCGACACATACAGAAATGGAACAAAAAATGGCAGCCCCCATAGGGAAGAAAAAGTGTAAAAATAAGAAAAAGTAAAACACAAACACACAAATAAATATAAACGTTTTTAATAAAGCACTAACATCTTTAACATATTAAAAAAAAAATTGTGATGACACTGTTCCTTTAAACTTGTGTGCGGTTTGGGCCACCCGAACCGCCCATATGAGGATCCGCCACTGCCAGCTTCTTTCACTGCACAGCATGATTGTGCACAGCGTGATTGTGCAGTGAAAGAAGCTGGACTGGAACAATGAGAAATGTATGACACTGATTGGTCAGCGTCATACACTCCTCTGTACAACGCCCATTTGGTAAAAAGTAAAAAAACTGCCAGTTTTCTATTAAGAAACGAACGTATTTTTCGGACTATAAAACGCACCTAACCATAAGACGCACCCAGGTTTTAGACAACAAAAAATAGGAAAAAAATTATTTGTTAAAAAATTATTTATTCTGTTTCACCACATTCTTCTTTTTTTTTTTCTCTTTTTACACATTTTATTAGTTCCCCTGGGGGACTTGAACCAGCGGCCGCGTAACTCGCTGAGCTACGCTGCTTCCCTAACCCTCATAGTAGTGAATGGCAGTTACGGAAGCAGCGTAGCATGTGAGCTACGCTGTTCCCGTAACTACTACGGGAGAGTACAGAAAGCTAGAATGGGGTTTAGGGGCCCCGTTCTAGAGATAGGTGCGGGTCCCAGAGGTGGGACCCGCATCTACCTGACATTTATGACATATCCTGTGGATATGTCAAATGTCCTTCATAGAAAAACCCTTATAAATGCTGTGGTTGCTATTGACCGCGGCATTTAACTAGTTAAAGGGGTTTGCCATAAAACACATGTATCCCCTATCCACAGGATAGAAGCCAAATGTGGGATCGCTGGGGGTCCGACCACTGGGACCCCCAGCGATGAGGAGAACAGGGGACCGAAAGTCACCCAAAGCGCTACATGAAAAGCCTGGACCTCCGGGTTCTGTGTCTGGCTTATTTGTTCTGCAGCTCCATAGAGATCAATGCATAGCCGCTCGTGCATGCGCAGAATAATTCCATTCATCTCTACGAAGCTGCCGGAAACAACGTGGAAGCCAAAACTTGTCATGTAGCGCTCTTGGTGAGTTTCGGTCCCCGTTCTCCTTATCGCTGGGGGTCGGACCCCCAGCGATCACACATGTATCCCCTATCCTGTGGATAGGGGATACATGTGTTTTATGGCACAACCCCTTTAAACCTCCTGGAGCAGCGAAATTTCTGTTCCTGGTCTTCAGAGCAGCGTGTCAGCTGCTGACACCTGCAGTGTATGGAGCGGGCTGGGCGCGTGAGCCTGCGCCTTACATAACCCGTGCTCCATGATGTGGAGGGAACGTCATGAGTCGGGAATGGGTCAAGTAATGAAGCGGTCAGGGGGCCCGGCGATGCAGGGTCCCTTGCCTGCGGACTATAGGACGCATTGACTTTTTAGTAAGATTTATTCTTGCTAAAAACTGCGTCTTATAGTCCGAAACGTACGGTAATTAGCATAAATCTAAAATTGCTCATAACTTGCTAAAAAATGATCGTTTTTCAAAATAAAAACAACTGCTGTTATCTACATTACAGCGCCGATCAGATTATGTAGGAGATAGGGCATTTATAATCTGGTGAAAGAGCCTCTTTAACTTCAGGGGCCTTCATATCCCTGAAAAACGCTCAATCCTTCTTAATCTTTTAAAAGGTAGACATCTTCATGTCGCTTTTCTTAAAGAAACCCATTTATGTGAACAGAAACCTTTCAAATGATCTAATTTATGGTTTCCGCATGCTTAACATAGTTACACTCCTGATCCGAAATCCAGGGGGACAAGCATCCTCCCTCATCTCTCGATCCCTTCCCTGGGGATTCCTCGATTCTCGCAGTGATGGTTTGTGAACGGATGCTTTTACTCAAGGGTTCTATCGCCTCCCAAGTCTACACATTTGCTTCGCTATGCCTACCTAATGTTGGCCAAAGTACGGCTCGTATTGGTTTCTTGGAGGCTCTTCAGGAGTTTGGGGAGGGTGCCATTGTCCTCTATGGGGACTTTAACGTAGCATTGGAACCTGCTCTAGATGTTTTGACCAGAGCCGCTGTACTCTTGCTTTCTCAGGTTCGTTATATTAAACGGGCCCTTCATGATCACCACTTCATGGATACTTGGAGTTTACTGCACCCGTCAGACAGACTTCTCATTCTTTTCTTCGGCTCACTACACTTACTCCAGACTCGACCTCCTTTTTTTTTTTATTTTTTTTTATTAAACACCAAGCTCTTCGATCCCTCAAATCAGCTGACATTGATACATTTACTTACAATAATTACTTAAATAATTACAATACAACTGCCCTAGAAGCCCCGATCTCCGCACAAGAATTGTCTTATGCTCTTAAACACTCTGATGGGCAAAACTCCCGGTACTGAAGGCTTTACTTCTCCATACTATAAAAAATTCTTAAACACACTGAGCCAACACCTTCTTGCTTCCGTTAACTCATTGTCCTCCTCTACTATCCCTCCTGATTCCCTCAGAGCAGTAATTGCTAAACCTGGTAAGGATCCCTCCCAATGTGCAAGCTATAGACTGATTTCCCTCCTCAACGCAGATCTAAAGCTCTTGGCAAAGATTCTTTCTGAGCGCCTGGCAGCGTTGTTGGGGATGTCGTTTACACGGACCAGGCTGGCTTTATGACGCGCAGAGAAGCACGCGACATCACTATGAAGACAATAAATCTCATTTACAAAGCTAAGATAACGGATATACCACTCATGCTTTTGTCCACCGCCGCTGAAAAAGCTTTTGACAGAGTTAACTGGACTTGCATGGAAGAAACTCTTCTTTGACTTTGCCTCAAATCCCACATGTTGCGCTGGATAATGTCCTTGTATTCTTGTTCCCCTTCTTAAGTCTGTGTGAACTGCATCATTTCAGATGAGTTTACAATTCACAATGGGACCAGACAGGGCTGCCCATTATCTCCCTTAATTCTTATTTTAACTTTAGAACCATTTTTTTGACTTATCCGAGCAAACCCTGATATTACGGTCCTCAAAAAGGCCATGAAAGAAGATATAGTTGCAACCTATGCAGATTACCTTCTATTTTTCCTGACCTATCTGTCCATATCCCTCTCGAACCTAATGCAAGAATCCAGTTGTTCTCCAAACTTTCTCATTTCAAAATTAACTTTTCGAAATCGGAAGCCATGAACATTTCTCTCCCTCTCCCCTTATTACTTACCTTAGAGCATTAATCTGGCTTTAAATGGAACATGGTGGCCCTCAAATACTTCGAGGTTAAAATCCCAGTTGATTTGAAGGGCCTTTTCAAATTAAACCCCCCCCCCCTCTCATTGCTGACATCCAGGCTGACTGCACCAGATGGCCAAAAGGGTACATTCTCTTGGATGAGACGTTGTACCATCTTCAAAATGAATGTCTTACCGAAGCTCCTGTGCTTGTTCCAAGCTCTTCTGATTGCCATTCCAATTTCATTTTTAAAGCGGTCAACTCCTTGCAAATATCATTTGTTTGGGCACGACCTAACTATAAATATTTAGTCTAAGGCCATGACAGAATCCGAACTTGGATTTGTCCCGATACAAGATACCAGACAATTACATTTCATAGTGGACTTTCACCGCTTTTGCCGCAACATGCGTTTACGTATGTACTTCATGAATAAATCCAAGAACAAAGTCTAAAACTAACGAAATTCCACATTCCCTGCAGGCCAATAGTCAATTCGATCATGAAATAGTAAGCCATCTGTTCACTTCTTTCCTGGAAGCAGAAACGAATGAAACTACATTTAAATTGGACACTATTTCCCACAAGAAACACTCCAACTTCAATAAACATGAATTTGCAACTATTAAAAGATGACGACTCCATCATAATAAAAAGGGCTGACAAAGGAGGAGCAACCATCATTATGGACATCAACTTTTATCGCAACGAAACCTTGAGTCAATTATCAGACTGGAATATTTAAAAAAATTTAAAGGTGACCCAACAAACTATTTAAAAAAAGAAATCGACATAATAATTGACGAAGCCCTATTACTAGAGATCAGGATCTTAAAACAGCTTTAAAGAGGCTCTGTAACCAGATTATAAGTGCCCTATCTCCTACATAGTCTGATCGGCGCTGGAATGTAGATAACAGCAGTGGTTTTTATTTTGAAAAACGGATCATTTTTGAGGAAGTTATGAGCAATTTTAGATTTATGCTAATTAGTTTCTTAAAGAGGGTCTGTCACCAGATTTTGCAACCCCTATCTCCTATTGCAGCAGATCGGCGCTGCAATGTAGATAAGAGTAACGTTTTGTTTTTTTTAAAACTAGCATTTTTGGCCAAGTTATGACCATTTTTATATTTATGCAAATGAGGCTTTCTAAAGTACAACTGGGCGTGTATTGTGTATGTACATCTGGGCGTTTTTACTTGTTTTACTAGCTGGGCGTTGTGAATAGAAGTGTATGATGCTGACGAATCGGCATCATCCACTTCTCTTCACAACGCCCAGCTTCTGGCAGTGCACAGACACACATCGTGTTCTCGAGAGATCACGCTGTGTCGTCACTCACAGGTCCTGCATCGTGTCGGACGAGCGAGGACACATCGGCACCAGAGGCTACAGTTGATTCTGCAGCAGCATCGGCGTTTGCAGGTAAGTCGATGTAGCTACTTACCTGCAAACGCTGATGCTGCTGCAGAATCAACTGTAGCCTCTGGTGCCGATGTGGCCGACACGATGCAGGACCTGGGGCAGGAAGTGAGTGACGTCACAGCGTGATCTCTCGAGAACACGGCTGTGTCTGCACTGCCAGAAGCTGGGCGTTCTGAAGAGAAGTGGATGATACTTCTCGTCAGAACGCCCAGTTAGTAAAAGTAGTAAAAACGCCCCGATGTACGCACATAATACACGCCCACTTGGACTTTTACTTTAAACACGCCCACTTGGACTTTTGCAAGCCTCATTTGCATAAATACAAAAATGGTCATAACTTGGCCAAAAATGCTCATTTTTTAAAAATAAAAACGTTACTGTAATCTACATTGCAGCGCCGATCACATGCAATAGCAGATAGGGGTTGCAAAATCTGGTGACAGAGCCTCTTTAACTGGTATCGCCGCGTCCATAAAAGTCTGCACTATTATAATATAGCGTTATTTAGCCCGCTTGGTGAACGCTGTAAAAAAATATATTTAACACGAAAATTGCTGTTTTTTGGTCCCCAAAAAATGGAATAAAAAGTGATTAAAAAAAAAGATGCATGTACCCCAAAATGGTATTAATAAAAATTTCAGGACGCCCCTGCAAAAAAATAAGCCCTCATATCGCTCAATTGATGGAAAATTGTAAAAAAGTTATGGCCCTCAGAATATGGCGACACAAAGCTTTTTTTGTATTTATTTATTTTTTTAAACAAATAGGTTTTCTTTTTATAAAAGTGGTAAACTCAAAACAAAACACAAATTTGGTATCGCGGGAATAGTATTAACCCGTAGAAAAAGATGAACAGTTTTTACCGCCTGATGGACGCTGTAAAAACAACCTTCCCAAAAATGGCGTAATATTTTAACAAAAACTATTTATAAAGTTGCACCAATCACACTGACTGGCAATTTTTTTTTATTTTTTAAATAAAAAGGTCATTCAAATGTTTACATAGCTTTTAACTAAGATCTATTGCAAAGTTGATTTCATTTTAGATGCATTGGGACTATAACAGAAAAAAGATATTTGGTTGCAAAGGTGGTCTTCAAGCTGATATCAACACAATTTTACATAAGAAGCTCAATGCTTATCTTTGTGGAACAGAAATATATTTTGGAATTTTCTTTACCATTACAGGAGCCACTGGCTTTGGCTAGTGGAGCGTTGCCGGATTGGTGTGAACAATTAACCAGCAAATGTCCCTTCCTAATCCCTTTTGAGACAAGACAGCTTTATTTCACTTGTACAGCATTTGGAGCATCAAGGTAATAAATTGATCACATGGTATATGCACATTGTCACACACACTTTTACAGATAGAGACCTAGGTGTCATTATCAGGGGTTAATGTATTACACACACTATATTTTTAATAGTGTTATACAAATATTAATTCCTTTTAGATATCACTATTTTTGTATCTATTGTAATAAACTTTCTGATATTGTCCATCCCTATCTTGCATTCACCTTTAATTTAGGTTGTGCTGTGCTTTGAGCATAAGACACACATAACCCAATCCACATACCGTAGCTATAGCAATCTGTGCCAACACCTACTGAGTTTTACCAATAAGTGTGTTCAACACAAATGTCTTCATGCATACACTGCTGTCCAACAGTCATGGTTTGAACTCCTCATAAAGTTTATACTGAAAAGTTTGGGCCATGAGCACTTGTGGCTTATGTTTTGTGGAAGATATGCAACAATGTAGGGTAGCACGATGCATCGAAATATTGATACTATTTTGATTCTGCACACCCTCCAAATGGTTCAATACCGTTATTTTATGTATTTCGATACTAAGCTGTGCAGCGCACAGCTCCGTTTTGTAATACATGAATGTAGTCAGAGCGGGGCTGCGGCTGTGTAATACAGCCATTGCCCTGTTTCTGACAAGTATGCTTGTCCGGTGAGCATTATGTGATGTGGCCGGCGCTGCACCACTGAGTGCCGGCCCTGAAGACAGAGAACATTGCTGGCGCCCTGCAAAACACCCCCATGTTCTGTCTTCAGTGCCAGCGCCGCCACTCATTAGTGCAGCGCCGGCCGCATAACCTCCTACTGACCTCGCGCACACACTTATTGTCAGGAACGGGGCAATGGTTGTATTACACAGCCGCAGCCCCGCCCTAGTGGCGGAGATCAGAGGAACCTCTTTTCTCTGCCGCTTTTACCCTGAATGCTGCGATCAAAGCAGACCGCAGCATTCCAGGGGGAAATGAGAAGTGGGGATGCCCATTGGAATCCCTGTGACGCGATCGAGGGACATACCTTATATAGGCAGACAACCCAGGGTCCATTGAAGGACCCCAGGGCTGTCTGACCATATTTCCTGTTAGGAAATACCTAAGTATGTCCTAACAACTGCCTGTGAATTATCAGTACACAGGCTAATTTACTCGCATACAGATATATGCCAGTACATTAAAGTTTAAAAATAAAAAGGTAAAAAAAAATAAATATATATATATATATAACCTCCAAAATACGAGACAGCACTCCGATATTTGTGAAAAATAGGATCACTTTAATGCGACGTTTCAGCCCTGCTCCATGGGGCCTTTCTCAAGCTTGAGAAAGGCCCCATGGAGCAGGGCCGAAACGTCGCATTAAAGTGATCCTATTTTTCACAAATATCGGAGTGCTGTCTCGTATTTTGGAGGTTATTGATTACTGAGACACTGGTCAAGTGTCCGAACGGGAATCTTTTGCACCCCCCACGGAAGGAACGGTGCTGTTTTTTCTCTTTGTTTATATATATATATATATATATATATATATATACATATACACATACATACATACATACATACATACATACACATTTTTTACAATAAACATTAAAGTAAAAATCTCTATACATAAAATATACACATTCGGTAGTGTTGCGACCATAATAAAAAATTGATAGCGTAATTTTATTATGTTTACGCTGTTAAAGAAAACAAACTGATTTCTCTCACTTATTAATGTGAGGCACGTGGTATTATGAATTTTGGACCTCCATGTGCCTCACATTAATATTAATTAACCCCCATCATGTACCTCACACATTAACCCAATGTTGTCCATTATGACTGAGGAACATGATGGGGTTAATTACTATTAATGTGAGGCACATGGAGGTTCAAATTTCATCACACCTCGTGCCTCACATCAGAAAATGGAAGAACGTTGTTTTTTTTATTATTGTTGGCGAAGATGTATGTAAATTGCAAGCTGACTTGGACACACGAAGTGATTTGGCATCAACTTGGCAAATGAAGTTTAATGTAGATAAATGTAAAGTTATGCATCTGGGTACCAACAACCTGCATGCATCATATGTCCTAGGGGGAGCTATCCTGGGGGAGTCACTTGTTGAGAAGGATCTGGGTGTACTTGTAAATCATAAACTAAATAACAGCATGCAATGTCAATCAGCTGCTTCAAAGGCCGGCAAGATATTGTCGTGTATTAAAAGAGGCATGGACTCGCGGGACAGGGATATAATATTACCACTTTACAAAGCATTAGTGAGGTGTAAGGGTATGTTCACACGAGGGCGTCCGTTACGGCTGAAATTACGGGGATGTTTCATCCTGAAAACATCCCCGTAATTTCAGCCGTACCGGCATGTGCAGGCGCTTGAACGCCGCGTCCATTACGGGCGTAATTAGCGCTGCTATTCATTGGAGTCAATGAATAACGGCTCCAATTACGGCCAAAGAAGTGACAGGTCACTTCTTTGACGCGGGCGTCTATTTACGCGCCGTCATTTGACAGCGGCGCGTAAATATACGCCTCGTGTGAACAGACAAACGTCTTCCCATTGCTTTCAATGGGCAGATGTTTGTCAGCGCTATTGAGGCGCTATTTTCAGACGTAATTCGGGGCAAAAACGCCCGAATTACGTCCGTAAATAGGCCGTGTGAACATACCCTAAAGGATCTGCCTGACACAGCTTCTGTGTCGACGCCCGTGGTTACTCACTCTGCACCTGCTCCTAAGTCTGGTCGAGTGACCCCTTCTTCCACCAATCAGCCTGGGAGGCTGAGGAGTGGGAAAGCCTATCACAGCCTGGCCAGACGGAGCTAGTTCCCGCCCTCTGTCTATTTATACCTTCACTTCCTGCTCCTCCTTTGCCTGTGATTCTTTCAGTCTGTTTCCTGGCTCTGCTGCTGCTACTTACTACTTGTCTTCTGCTTCATATTGACCCTGGCTTGACTGACTATTCTCCTGCTCTGCGTTTTGTACCTCGTCCACTCCTGGTTTGACTCGGCTCGTTCACTATTCTCCTGCTCTGCGTTTTGTACCTCGTCCACTCCTGGTTTGACTCGGCTCATTCACTATTCTTGTTGCTCACAGGGTTTCCGTGGGCAACAGCCCCATTTCCCTTAGCTTCTGTGTACCCTTGTCTGTTTGTATGTCGTGCACTTAGTGAGCGTAGGGACCGTCGCCCAGTTGTACGCCGTCGCTTAGGACGGGCCGTTGCAAGTAGGCAGGGACTGAGTGGCGGGTAGATTAGGGCTCACCTGTCTGTCTCCCTACCCCGCGATTACATGAGGCCTCATCTAGAATATACAGTCCAGTTCTGGGTTCCAGTTCATAGAAAGGATGCCCAGGAGCTAGAAAAATACAAAGAAGAGCAACGAAGCTAATAAGGGGCATGGAGAATCTAAGTTATGAGGAAGGATTAAAAGAATTAAACCTATTTAGCCTTGAAAAAAGACGACTAAGGGGGGACATGATTAACTTAAATAAATATATGAATGGCACATACAAAAAATATGGTGAAATCCTGTTCCATGTAAAACCCGCTTAAAAAACAAGGGGGCACTCCCTCCGTCTGGAGAAAAAAAGGTTCAACCTGCAGAGGCGACAAGCCTTCTTTACTGTGAGAACGGTGAATCTATGGAATAGTCACCGCAGGAGCTGGTCACAGCAGGGACAGTAGATGGCTTTAAAAAAGGCTTAGATCATTTCCTGGAATGACAAAATATTAGCTCCTATGTGTAGAAATTTTTCCCTTCCCTTTTCCCATCCCTTGGTTGAACTTGATGGACATGTCTTTTTCCAACCGTACTAACTATGTAAATATGTATTGTTTTGGTATCGAGTATCGCAATACTACACAAAGTATCGGTATTGAAGTCCAAATTCTGGTATCGTGACAACCCTACAACAATGTGCTGTAAAATAACGTTATCTCTAATATATATACATATAGATCATCGTCCCCTGCAATTAAATGTTTACTGGAGGTTCATTACCCTACTTTGAACTATGCTTTCTTCTATTTGGTTTAGAGCTATTGTGTGGCTGCAGAACAGACGGGAGGCCACTGTGGAGAGGAGTAGGACAGCCAGTGCAGTTCGTAGGGATGACCCTGGCGAATTTAGAGTTGGACGTTTGAAGCACGAGAGAGTAAAGGTTCCACGAGGGGAATCATTGATGGAATGGGCGGAGAATGTCATGCAGATTCATGCAGACCGGAAGTCTGTGCTTGAGGTAAACCTTTGTGGTCTCCATTCCAATGTTTTTCTGTTACTCTGTATAAAGTGAGACGTACTGTAGCTGTCATGGCCGCATCAAAGGGGTTGCACAGGATTAGAAAATTATTTTAAATTCAGTGCCACATCTGTCCACATGTTGTATGTGTGTGTGATATTGCAGCTCCGACCCATGAACTGCAACACCAGGCATAACCCATGGACAGGTGTGGTGCTATTTTTGAAAGAAAGCATGTCTTTCTAATGCTGGACAACCCCTTTAAGAACAGAAGCCTTGGCGCTAATTTGAGCATAGCCTAAGTTCTGTATATTTGTGTTTGTTTACTCAATAGTTTATTCATCCATCTTAAAGGCCCTGACCTGGCCGCAATGCGGTCAACAACTGCGTCGGTTCCATGTTATGCATGGCTGTCAAATTTCCTGTAAATGCCCACGCGTTATTGTGGGTAAAACGGCTCTTGACCTGTAAAATCTTACGCCCATAAAGGGTGTATTAATTAATTAATGGCCGCATGATCTTGCAGGTAAAGGGCCGTTTTAGGGGGCCTTAACCTAATTGTCACTGTATTTCTTGCAGGTGGAATTTCTTGGAGAGGAAGGGACTGGGCTGGGACCTACCCTTGAATTTTATGCCCTGGTGGCAGCAGAGTTTCAGAAAACAGACTTGGGGATTTGGCTGTGTGATGATGACTTCCCAGATGATGAATCTCGACAGGTAACAAGCACAGACTGGAGATGAAACAATTTAAAGGGGTTGTCCCACCAGGACAACTCCAGCCCACATGCCCCATTAGGGCATATGGACATCATAGAAGGTGGAGGGGGTGTGCCCCCCTCTGAGTCAGAATGGAGACCTGTTCTGGTGTATCTGGCCTTTACTTTGAAATACAAGTCATTTTTAATGGCCAGCATTTAATGTATGCTACAAATTTATGGCCAGATGCGGCTTTTCCCTGCAATAACGGCTTATTTAATGGGGTTTAGAGAACTGTGTCCATCCGCTGATCACTGCGCTGACTTCCATGTAAAAAGGAATTGACAACTCCCTTTCAAAGAGAAGCCGGACTGCCGTGGGTCTGGCTTCTCTTTTCTCCTTGATCAGCTACTATAGTGGGGGAAGCTGGGCCAGATACACATTTGCCTTTTTCAGTGGCCGCCAAATTAATGATGTCCATGTAATGCATGGATGCACTGGGACTGCTGTTACAGAGGGGCTCCCAAGCAAGGGGGGACACCCCCTCTGTGATGTCTATATGCCCTATAAGGGCATGTGGACTGGGGTTGTCCCATCAGAAACATGCATATTGTTTATCTACGTATTTTCAAACATCGTATTTTGTTAATAAAATGGCAGTATTTTTGTTGAAAAGATGATTCTAATAGTAAACTCATCCAAATATGAACTTCATATATTTATTTTTAAAAAGAACCGTATGTTGACTCAAATCTTGTGAGAAAAAAATTTGAATATATTTGTAATTTATCAAATAAAATTTAAATAACTACACTCCTCAACATTGAAATTGCAACACCAAGAATGACAAGCCGTAAGGTAATGCAAATTGAGAAAGTAGCGTGTTTCGTGAAGATCTACAAATCATCTAATTTTCAAGCTCCTAGCTCCAATCTGGCATGTGGGATGGGCATGAAAGCCAGATTAAAAGCAAAGGTTTTTTTAGCCACATGAAACCTTTAAAAATTGTATTATGTCAGGGGTCTCAAACTCGGCCGGGTAAGTGGACCACATATAGAAAAAATGGGAAGTTGACGGGCCGCATTACTTTCAAATTTGATACAATACAAAATTATTGTTAATCAATTAGTTATTTGAACTACTATAACAAGTGTCGCTAAATGCAGTCCGACGGCTCAGTTAGCAGTGTTTGGCAGACACACATGTCAAGATTGGGCAGCCCCTTTTTAGAGATGCTGCCGCAGTGCCCTCTGTGGATGCTGCCGCAGTGCCCTCTGTGGCTGCTGCCACACACACCCCAAGTAGATGGCTCCATTGGGGCTCCCTCTAGGAGTTGAATCCCCAGCCAGAGCGTTGCCGACGCTTTGGCTGGGGATTCCTCTACTGTTGGAGCCCCTGACGTCACTGTCCATACAACGTGATGTCAGGGGATCCTCCTGGACTGGAATGTGATATCAGGGGCAACCCCGGAGCCGGAGTCCTGGAGCAGAGCACTAGTATAGGCTCCGCGCCAGAACTCTGGGGAAGCCATTAACATCAGTCTCCATATATGGACAGTAATGTCAGGGGCTTGCCCAGAGCTGGCGTCCCGGAGCAGAGCCGCTTCTAGCATTCTGCCTGGGATTCCAGCTCTGCTCCTGACATCACTGTCCATATATGGACATGGATGTCCGGGGCAACCCCAGAGCTGGAGTCCCGGGCAGAGCGCTAGCAGGCTCTTCCTGGGACTCCAGCTGTACTCTTGACATCACTGGGACTCCTGCTCTGGGGAAGCCCCTGACATCACTGTTGCTGTATGGACAGCGATGTCAGAGGCTTGCCCAGAGTACCAGAGCAGAGACTATACTAGCGCTCTGCCCGGGACTCCGCTCTGGGGAAGACACTGACAACACTGTCCATATGTGGAAAGCGATGTCAGAAGATTCCACAGAGTCCCGGGGCAGAGCCGATACCAGCACTCTGCCCGGGACTCTGCTCTGGGGAAGACCCTGACACACTGTCCATATATGGACAGCGATGTCATGGAATTCCACAGGGTCCCGGAGCAGAGAGTATACTAGCGCTCTGCATGGGACTCCGGCTCTGGGGAAGCCCCAGACATCGCTGTTCATATGTGGACAGCGATGTCAGGGAATTCCAGAGTCCTGGAGGAGAGTCTGTACTAGCGGCTCTGTGTCCCGCGGGCTGCAGATGACAGCCCCAGGGGCCGCATGCAGCCCACCGGCCGCGTGCTTGAGACCCCTGTATTATGTCGTTTGGGATGATTGTGCGATGCCTCCTGTTCGTCGACGTGTCAGTTGTCGCCACTTGTCGCAAACTGAGAAGGACAGAATCCTTGAACTGAGAGACGTTGGTTTATCACTCCGGCAGATCGCTATGTGCCTAGGCCGAGATGTCAGCACTGTTCAACGTTGCGTGTCCCGGAGGTTGGGAGAACAACAACTGGAATGACAGCAAGAAGTGCACAGAGGTGAACCTCTCCACGGACAGATCGTCTTTTAGGAAGAATGGCGCGTAGTGATCTATTCTGAACTGCAAGTGAAATTGGACGTCACATCGCAAGCCTAGGGCGGCAGCTAGTGTCGAAACAAACCATCAGAAGGCGTTTGCGCGACATTGGGCTACGAGCGAGACATCCAGCTACAGGTGTTCTATTGACCACACGCCACCGCTCTCAAAGGCTATCATGGTGCACAGCAAGACGGCAATGGAGGCTGGAATGGAGGTCTATCCTTTTCAGCAAGGAGTTCTGCTTTTGTCTCTGATTCAATGATAGCCGGAGAGTGGTCTGAAGAGGCCTTCACAATGGAACGTCACTCCCAGGATTATAGTGAGGGGTGGCATAATGTACGGTAGCTGGACCCCTCTAGTCTTCGTTTCAGGTACATTAACAGCTCGGCGTTACTTTGATTTGATCGTGGAATCAGTGGTACGCCATTTCTCCAAAGTGTCCTAGAAGCCGTTTTTCAACAGGACAACACCCGGCCGCATTTTACTCATGCTACTGTGAGCAGCCTGCCTGGCCTAAATGTGCTACCATAGCCTGCAGCGTCTCTGGACTTGTCTCCCATCAAGCTCATCTGGGACATTAGCTGTCGGCAATTGCAAGGGGAGCTGCCAGCAGCCAAACTTAATTATTTGTGTGCCCAAGTGCATTCATCCTGGCACATTCCTCAGACAACGATTAATAACCTCATCGATAGCATGCCAAGGCGTATAAGTGCGTGGCGCTCATACTCTATACTGAATAAATCAAGATGTTTTGGAGTATTTTGTTTTCATTTTTTGTATCATTTGCATATCATTAACATGTCTATCAATCCTGTGATTTTCACAATTCCAAAACTTGTCCTTCTTGGTGTTGCAATTTCAGTGTTGAGGAGTGTATATTTGGTTGGATATCCACTTGATAAAAGAACAAAGTTGTCAGTTAGATCAACCAACAAACAAATAAACCAAGCAGTTCCGTTTACCCCATAGATGGCCACCCAGCATTTCGGTTGAGAAACTGCCTGGGCTACTGAAAAACTCAAGCAGTTATTGTGTTCATAGAAATATATATTATGTCAGAATTGTAGTTTCTCGGTATGCCTTAGGGTATGTTCACACGCCCTATTTACGGACGTAATTCAGGCGTTTTACGCTTCGAATTACGGCCGAAAAAACGGCTCCAAACCGTCTGCAAACATCTGCTCATTGAATTCAATGGGCCTTACGGTGTTCTGTGCAGACAGGTTTTTTTTTTACGCGCCGCTGTTAAAAGACGGCACATAAAAAGACGCCCGCCTCAAAGAAGAGCATGTCACTTCTTGGGACGTAATTGGACTCCAATGAAAACCAGCTCCAATTACGTCCGTAAAAGACGCCGCGAAAAACGCGTGCACTTGTCAAAACGTCTGAAATTCAGCTGTTTTTGCCTGAAAACAGCTCTGTAATTTCAGACGTAATTGGCGTTGCTGTGTGAACATACCCTCATAGTAGGATAAGATTCTAGTTAAACACTAATATCTAACCTTTGTGTTATTTCGTAGGTTGACTTGGGTGGTGGCTTGAAACCTCCTGGATATTATGTGCAGCGGTCATGTGGACTTTTTGTAGCTCCCTATCCTCAAGACAGTGAAGAACTGGATAGGGTGACCAGGCTTTGTCATTTTCTGGGTATATTTTTGGCAAAATGCATACAGGACAATCGCCTAGTAGACTTGCCTATTTCTAAGCCCTTCTTCAGGCTCATGTGTATGGGGGATATCAAAAGCAATATGAGCAAACTGTTGTATGCCTCTAGGGGTGAGGAAAGTGATCACTGTACTGAAAGTCAATCTGAAGCCTCCACAGAAGATGGACATGATGCCTTCTCCGTGGGAAGCTTTGAGGAAGACTCCAAATCTGAGTTCATCTTGGATCCACCAAAGCCAAAACCACCAGCTTGGTTCCAGGGTATATTGACATCGGAGGACTTTGAACTTGTAAACCCACACCGTGCACGGTTCCTCAGAGATATTCGTGAACTGGCTGTAAAAAGGAGACACATTCTAAGCAATCGCAGCTTGTCTGAGGATGAGAAAAATACACAACTCCAAGAGTTAATGCTAAAGAATCCATCTGGTTCTGGACCTCCAGTCAGCATTGAAGACTTAGGGTGAGATTGGGGGAACGTTTATAGTCTGAGGGGACTGTGAGATTTATAGAAGAGCTGTAGGAAGATATTTTTTTTGGTGTGGGGGAGGGTTCTTGGGATTTAAGCACACCTTCATATGAAAGACTTTTTCCTGAATCAATTGTTATATAGGACATTCATCCTGAACAGTTGCTTTCAGAGGTTCTTACTTTGTACATCAAACATTTTCTCTCTACCATTCTTTTATAACATTGCACTGTTAACCTCCACATGTACATAAAATATCTTGACTTTGGACTGTTTTTCCACTCAGGCTTAATTTCCAGTTCTGTCCTTCATCTCGTGTTTATGGCTTCAGTGCAGTAGACCTGAAACCGAATGGTGAGGATGAGGTAAGCAAATCAGATTTACTTATTTTTCTACAAAAATGTGCAGTTTTTTCCTTATCTATTAAGAAGAAATTATGGTTTTTATATCAATAAAATGTAATCGTTGCATCATGGAAAGCTATGAAAACTCTTCTACTATACATTGTTTTGATTTCTCATACACACTGCTTACAGTCAGTGAATAGAAACATTTGTGTTTAGAGCAAGCAGCTGAAAATGCATCCTGTTCTTAACCAACTGACACGTGTTCTCCTCATTACAAGGGAGCTCCAACACCGAGGCGTACTGCTGTGTCAGGCTTATTATCAACAAAATTGAAGCAGGAAGTGCGTTAGAAATCTGTGCCACTTTTCACTGCGGGAGAATAGGTTAAATTAGATGGACTCCATTATTGTATATGTGGCTAGCACTCATTTAACTCTTTCTTGCAGATGGTGACTATAGACAATGCTGAGGAATATGTTGATCTGATGTTTGACTATTCCATGCAGACTGGTGTTCAAAAACAAATGGAGGCATTTAGAAGTAAGTCCAGTGCGGTAAATGTACATGATCGTTACACAATAAATGTGTTTTACATTAGTCATGTTGGAATATAAAGTGGGGTTGGAATATAAAGTGGATTTATCATTTCTGCGGAAACTACATGATGTGGTATTTGATATGAAGTTTGCTCCTGATATGTAGTAGTGTCTGCACCAATTCCGTTACGTGTGGACAAGCCCTTACTGTTGCTATTTTCCAGGAGTTCCTGAAAATCAAGGCATTTCCTTTCCTGAAATTACATGCCCTACCCAATATATTAATGGTCTACATAAATAGAGTAAAAAAAAACATTTACGTTGTCTTTTCCCTAGATGGCTTTAATAAAGTATTCCCTATGGAGAAACTGGGTTCTTTCAGCCCTGAGGAGGTCCAGATGATTCTTTGTGGAAACCAGTCTCCCTCCTGGTCTGCTGAAGATATTATCAATTACACAGAACCCAAGCTGGGCTACACAAGAGAAAGGTATGTTATTATTCATGGGAAAAATGTTAAAGGGAAGGTGTCATGACATATATTTTTATTTTTTTTAATCATATTGCTTTTAGTATGATAAAAAAATAAAATGTATTTATTTATGTTCTTGTGTTCTACTTTTTACTTTTTTTTATTTTTACTTCTCTATGGGGGCTGCCATTTTTTTTTCATCTCTGTATTAACGACACATACAGAGATGGAATACGGCACATACATCCCCATAGAGAATGGGAACGGGAGCCGTTCCATTCACTGCAGCGTACGCCGTCTGTGTGGGAACCGCGCATGCGCCACTCCCACACAGACCAAAACAAAGCTCGTTCACAGAGCGAAATCCGGCGCCATTTTCATGTGGACCGGAAGCCGCTGCCGGACAGTAAGATGACAACTTCCGGCCGCGGCTTCCGGCCTATTGCGAAGGCGCAAGGAATAGGAGCGGAGGCAGGAGCAGGTAAGTTATGTTTGTGTATGTGATGTGTGTATTATGTTCGTGTTATACTGTCTGATTACCACTGTATCTAATCCTCCTACACTGTGCATTCGCTCAGAAAATGGCGGCACACAGTGTAGGAGGTTTGAAGATTCAACCCCCTCCTCCTCCTGGATAAGGGAGGGGGGATTGTGTGAGGATACTAGAGCGAGTGTGTTTACCCCAAATTTGCAGCATAAAGCAAGGAGGTTGCTTTACCACATTGACCATGCTGCAATTTTGGGAAGTACTCCGCTCCCTCTAGTGCCCAGCACATGGAAATGTTATAAATTAGAATCTAATTTATAATATTTCCTGACTTGTGAAAAAATGTAAAAAAATTCATCACTTAAATAATAATTGTTTAAAAAAATAAATTTCTAGCGACACATTCTCTTTAACGTCTCATAGGTATTTCACTGCTGGAGAGAGCTCCACGCTTTAAGTCGAATTACTTTTTTTTAAGCCGTAGTATAAAAAGGTCAAGGTTAGTGATTATTTGCTCACTGAAGGATAGAGTTGAATTTATGTTCAATAACTCAGATGTTTTTTATTGTTATTTACATTGCTTTCATTTCTGTAAGAAATGTTGAATTTTCGTTTTAAGGCTATGTTCACACGGGGTATTTTGCCGAGTTTTTTGACACGGAAACCGCGTCGCAAAACTCGGCAGAAACGGCCCGAGAACGCCTCCCATTGATTTCAATGGGAGGCGTCGGCGTCTTTTTCCCGCGAGCAGTAAAACTGCCTCGCGGGAAAAAGAAGCGACATGCCCTATCTTCGGGCGCTTCCGCCTCTGACCTCACATTGACTTCAATGGGAGGCAGGAGAAAGCGTACTTCTCGTTGTTTTATGCCCGCGGCACTCAATGGCCGCGGGCGAAAATCGGCGTGCAGGGAGAGGAATATCTGCCTCAAAGTTCCAAATGGAATTTTGAGGCAGATATTCCTCCCCCAAAATACTCCGTGTGAACATAGCCTAACAAATCATGTTTTCTGTGTTTTTATTTTTCATTTTGTGGGCTCATTTCTGACCACTCTTTACATAAAAACTATTAAGAAACGTGTCCAACTGAGCTGGATTAAATATACAGACAGCAACAAACGAGTCAAAATAGAAAAAAATGTAATTGTTATATAATCTAGCACTCTTGTTATAATATATGTGCTGACAATGTTATTCAACGATGGAGCTTCGTTTGACAGTTTTATTGATTGTATAACTAAAATTTGTGCAACTTTCTAAATTGAATTTCTCAACATTTTAAAGATCTTTGCAGTCACTGAATAGAGAGAGATCAGAATTCTTGCATACACTTAGTGGCAGAAAGCCTGTCCTTATCTAGTCCTGTTCACACAGGGGCGCAGCTTGTTATTAGATATAGCTCTGATACTCTAACAGAGTTTTTGAGATATTCAGCCTCTAAATGTAAGTTAATTTGATTTTCACGGCAAGTGGTGATCTCTAAAGATAAAGTATACTAGAAATTTGCACATATACAATGAATAAGCTTTATTTATATAACTAAAAAACATTTTTAAAACCTTTCAGATTTCTATTTGTTCAACTACTTGGGAACTATAAAGACTTCAAGTAGTTCTCTAGTGAACTGACAAAATTATTCTTGAACTTTCCTCTCTTGTAGCCCGGGCTTCCTTCGTTTTGTACGAGTCCTCTGCGGCATGTCCTCTGATGAGAGGAAGGCTTTTCTACAATTTACAACTGGTTGCTCTACGTTGCCCCCTGGAGGACTAGCCAATCTGCACCCACGCCTAACAGTTGTAAGAAAGGTGAGCTCTGCAAGATATTTTTATTTATTTTTTTTGTCTTAAACTATGATCTTGCTACGACTAAATGTCACTTCAGAACATTGGAGTTAAAAAAATAAAGATATTATAGGGCAGTGAACATTATTTTGTTTCAAAATAAGAAACTGGCCAAGGAATACTTAGGCCAAAAATAAAAAGAATTAATAGTGCTCCTAAATCCTTGGGTGTACCAAGCCCTGAACCAATGAACTGCTAAATTGTGACATGTCTTTGTGAAAGGTCCAGGATGAAGTTTCTCCCATAAAGAGTTTTTAGAAATCAATGTGCCACAAGTCCTTGGGTGGGTTTACTCAGATGCAGTTGAGAAAACAAAGGAAATTTGCTTTGCTACAGTGTTTTTTTTCTTTTGTGGCATACAGAAAATCCTGCAGCAAAGCGGTTTTCCTTTTATTCCGCCAGGTTACCTGTTGCCGATATCTTGACGTGTTTCGTTATTTTGCAATCTTTGCAGACTTTCATTGATTATATTTCTCATGGAATCTGACAGAATTAATTTGTGGACTTCTTCTTTTTCTAAGGTTGATGCAACTGATTCTAGCTATCCATCTGTGAATACCTGCGTGCATTATCTTAAATTGCCGGAATATTCTTCGGAGGAGATCATGAGAGACCGCCTGCTTGCTGCTACCATGGAGAAAGGATTCCATCTGAACTGAGAGTCACCCTGGGCAGACAGGACAATGAATGGTTACTTGGGGCACTCCCTCTCTCGTGTTCGTGTGCTGAGAAAAGACATGGCCTTTCTTCTTCTCGCTATGTGTTTCTTACACTCCCTCTGCGAGGCTTTAAGTGAGAGAGTGGGTGTAATGCCTTTTCTGTTATTTGTTTTCTTGTTCGCTGCTAATGATAAAATGGTCTCTTCTCCTGGCATGACTGACTGAAAACACTTAGACTGCCCCTTCATCCTGGCAGCAGCTGGTTTGGAGGGCAGAAAAAGCCTCTCATATATGCCTCTTAGGATCACTGCTTGTCAGCACTCAGACATTGTAAAAGTGTATGAACATAATACACTACGTTAGCATCTCCTGGTCCCCGCTGTCCTGCATCCAACTCTCATTTTGCTAGCTTTATACTAACATGCCAGAAAGCTGCTGACATGAAACGTGGACACCTGATGCTTTTCTTTTTTCTTCATTATTTTTCCATTTTATTTGTAATGGTGCCTGCACTATTTAAATGCCCCTAGTGTTTACTTAGTATTTTTCTTTCTCCTTATGTTATAACCATGCACCTTTTGTTATTAGTGTCCTCCTTAATCTGGAAGGATTGGAATTTTTTAAAGCCCCTGCTATGCAGATAACTGAAGTATTTGTGCAAAATACAAATAAATCTTCAATGCTATAATTCAATATCTACAACAATGTACAATGGCATAGAGCCAATTCTACCCCTTCATTGTTCAGGGTAACTTTCAACTCCTGTGTAGAAGGCCATACCTCGCACTTAAGGGGTTAAAAAAAAAGATCGCTCTCTTGTATTTTCTTTGTATATTATAAACATTTATTTAACTTGTTGCAGTTTGAAGTAAAAAATAAAAAAGTTAATAAAGAATTTAAAACAACACATTTCCAGTATGTGAAAAATAAATATATGCAGTCTGAAACATGAGCCCTTCTCAATCCTTTGTTTACATGATTACAAAACTGATTCATGCACATACATTGCTGCCACTAAAGGCCCCTTTACGCAGGCCGATGATCGAGGGAACAGAACGCTAGTTTCCAAGCATCGGACATATAAAAGGGCCCAGCAGTCAGCAGACAAGCAAGCAACGCCTATTTGCCGGCTGAGCCGCTTTTTACGTGGTCATAAAAATCGTTGTCAGCACATCCACCCGTGTAAACTGGATGTGCTACCGACAATGATACAAACTGTATGGCGACTAACTATCTCTTTAATCACCATACAGTACAATGATATATAAATAGAAATAAACAACCGCCGATCCAAGTGTTATATCGTTGATCGGTGTTCATTTACTGGCATATGTTTGGCAGTGTAAAAGGACCCTAAGAAACTGACAACCTTAATCTTAAAGAGCCTCTGTCACCAGATTATAAGTGCCCTATCTCCTACATAATCTGATAGGCGCTGTAATGTAGATAAGTTGTTTTTTTTATTTTGAAAAACCATCATTTTTGAGCAAGTTATGCACAATTTTAGATTTATGCTAATTCGTTTCTTAATGCCCAACTGGGCGTTTTTTTACTTTTGATCAAGTGGGCGTTGTAAAGAGGAGTGTACGACGCTGACCAATCAGTGTCATACACTTCTCTCCATTCATGTCCATTTGTACTCAGCGCAGCGTGATCTCGCGAGATCACGCTGTGCTGTCACATACACCCACATTAACTTTACTGAAGTGTCTTGAGAGTGAATAGACATCACCTCCAGCCAGGACGCAATGTTTATTCACACTCTTGACACTTCGGTAAAATTTGTGTGGGACTTAATCACTGCACAGCGTGATCTCGAGAGATCACGCTGTGAATGACAGCATGCTGTCATTCACAGAGAGATCACGCTGTGTAGCGATTAAGTCCCACACAAACTTTACCGAAATGTCAGGAGTGTACAGCAGACAATGGCTGTGAGCTCATGCTCCTGAGGGACCGTCACGTTGTATAAAATTCAAAGCGTTTCTATATTTGTCCCAGCGCTACATGTGACGGTCCTGTACATCGCTCGGTCAATGCCACTGTGCTAGCCTCCTCTCACTAGTCACACACACACACACACACTGCTGCTGAGTATTCCCTCCATCCTCCGTGATTGTCCACACAATGGCCACGCTCAGGGTACATGCAGTACACGACAATGAGCAGCGGCCGCTTGTGATTGAGGGCTGAACACGTGAATGGGAGGCGGGCAGGGAAGAGCGGCACGGCCGGGCTCTGCATTCGTTTGTTCTCCTGCAGGGAAGCATACAGCTGTGCCCCTGCCATGTGTTCCACTCTAAAGCGCTGGTGCTGGGGATAGTCTTGAACTTAGAATAGGTACGTACATGGCTGCTGAGCGTGTGTGACCTGAGGTAGATAGAATACCAACTCTATTCCCTGGAGTATAGGAGCTAGTTCTCAATGAGCAGCATGCTATCATTCACAGCGTGATCTCGCGAGATCACGCTGTGCAGCGATTAAGTCTCACACGAACTTTCCCGAAGTGTCGGGAGTGTGAATAGACATCACATCCTGGTTGGAGGCAATTTCTATTCACTCTCAAGACACTTCAGTAAAGTTACTGTGGGTGTATGTGACAGCACAGTGAGACCACGCTGTGCTGAGCAAATGAATGGAGAGTGTATGACGCTGATTGGTCAGCGTCATACACTTCTCTGTACAAAGCCCACTTGGTCAAAAGTTAAAAAATGCCCAGTTGGGCATTAAGAAACTAATCCGCATAAATCTAAAATTGCTCATAACTTGCTCAAAAATGATTGTTTATCTAAATAAAAAACACTGTTATCTACATTACAGCGCTGATCAGATTATGTAGGAGACACGGCACTTATAATGTGGTGAGAGATCCTCTTTAATAAGGTTATATATTAACATGAGGCTTTTTTTTTTCTTGTCATTTTTGAAAACACGGAATCCCCCCCCCCCACCCCACCCCACCCCACCAAAAAAATCATCATAAAAGTCTCATGTAAATATACCCTTATAGAAGCCCAACTCTGGCTGAGAGCCTTGTAGGTCTGGTTACATGCGGCATGTGAATACCATGATACTTATTATCCATCTTTTATAGCAGTTCAGTCCCCAATTGGAATCGATGCTTTGTTCTGGTGTGCCACAGTAGTTAAATATTCGGAGTTATTACCAATAGTATTAGCCTATGGGGGTTTACATGAAATTTAGGGTTTTGTTTACGGGACCTCCATAGAGTATGAATGGCAAAAACCTGCGATATTGTAATGTGATTGCAAACTGTGATACTCACGATGTCTAAAATCACCAAGGGGGTAGTGGGCTTATCTTAGAGAAGTGCTCTCTACAGATTTGTGCCGCAGAAAAGTGGTTGTCACTTAAACCCAATTCTACTTCTGCCAGAATAAGGAATCCATGATAAACCTGCAGCAACCGTGCAGTCTGGACATATAAAAGCATCCAAATGTCTTTGTTTCTGGTTGCCTTTTAACTCCTCAAATATTGTATAAGCTTTGATAAATAAGTATATGTATGCAGCTAGAGAGCATTGTGTGCACGTCCGGGAAACTCAGCTGTCTCCGACTTTATCAAGCACTAGGAGTGGTGCCAGAATCCGACTCTTGTTTGTTTCTACTGCGCAGCCATTTAACACCATCTCATCCAAAATGATATGTACCTTGTCGAGATTGAACATGATCTGTACGTCAAGAGTGAAGGAAAGGATATTGCCTGCATGTCATTAAAATGGTAATACAGAGTTTGTTAGGGGGAAAAACAGCAAACTGTCTCTTAATCTGTTTCTTTCTCATTCGAGGAACACTAAACCCAGAAATTAATAATTAAAAGTAAACTGCAAATTTTGTCCCCAGTATTAGTTGGTCTGCAAGATTATTTTTTGTATGTTCCTGCAGCAGAAACTCTTAAAAACTTACTTAAATAGCTCTGTGGGTGGGACTTAGTCAAGGGTTAAGCCTAAGGCTGGGTTCACACGACCTATTTTCAGACGTAAACGAGGCGTATTATGCCTCGTTTTACGTCTGAAAATAGGGCTACAATACATCGGCAAACATCTGCCCATTCATTTGAATGGGTTTGCCGACGTACTGTGCAGACGACCTGTTATTTACGCGTCGTCGTTTGACAGCTGTCAAACGACGACGCGTAAAAATACAGCCTCGTCAAAAGAAGTGCAGGACACTTCTTTGGACGTTTTTGGAGCTGTTTTCTCATAGACTCTAATGAAAACAGCTCCAAAAACGGACGTAAAAAACGCCGCGAAAAACGCAGCGAAAAATACAAATTGGTAAAAAAATGTCTGAAAAGCAGGGTCTGTTTTCCCTTGAAAACAGCTCTGGATTTTCAGACTTTTTGGGCACTACGTGTGCACATACCCTAAAGGGGTTTTCCAGGCAGGGGCAGGTTTTTCAACTGATGACCTATCCACAGGACAGGTCATCAGTATATGATTGGTGGGGGTCTGTCACCTGGACTCCACCCCGATCAGCTGCTCCGGCTGCTGGCAGCGATACAGTGGTCGGTGCACGAAGCAGATGGCTCCGGTCACAGTATAACGACCATACTGCAGTAACCCAGCACGGCCGCTATACAGTGACTGGAGCTATCTACTTCCGGAGGCAGCTGTCCGTAACAGCTGGTTGGTCCGGAGTCTGGGTGATGGACCCCCACCAATCATATACTGATGACCTATCCTGTGAAAAACCGCCCACTGCATGGACTACCCCTTTAACGTTTGTTGTCGCCTACTGCAGTGGGGGATGTGTCTTGCAGCAACCAGTCACGATTGTGAGGAGGAGGAAATGGTTGATCTCCTGGGACACATAGAAGAATTCTTTCTATATTTTTAAATTTTAATATAAGAATATGATCAAAAGGATGGGAGGATATTGAGAAATCTCTAGGTTTTGTTTTTTTTGTGTATTTTCTATACTAAGTGTTCATTTACCTTTGCAAAGTCACAATTTGTGAGCAGATTTTTTTAAATCTAAAATTGCAAACTGAAAATGTTGTGGGGATGCTTTTCCTCACAACCACTGGCTGGGCATCTTACTAAAACTGAAGGACAGAGCGATGGTGCAAAAGACCATTAAAAAATACCATTACAATCTACTATCACGGTTGCTACTTACCTGGTCGTAAGAGAATCTTACCAACCTACCTGTCCTATAGGGGACAGAACACTGCACGCATGTGTTTGGGCTGTGATCTACGGTCCGTATGTCGGCTGCTTTTCCCGGACCGAACACACTGCAGGGAGCCGGGCTTCTAGCATTATAGTTATCTATGACACTAGGTGTTACTGCCTCTCCACAGAACTACTGTCCCGTACTGAAAACATGATTCCCGCAAGCGGGGCAGTGACCTAACATAGATAACGATGATGCTAGGAGCCCGGATCCCTGCAGTGAGTTCGGTCAGGGAAATGCGGCCGACATACGAACCGTATATCACGGACCAAACACACTCATGTGTGAGGCTCCTAAGTTTAACTGGAGCCTTAAGGCCTCATGCACACGACCGTAGCCCGACCGTAGCCGTGTGCACGCCCGTGATTTTCGTGTCGGCCGGCTGCGGACTGTCAGCGGACTGTCAGCCGCAAGCCGCCCGCACATGCACATGGCCGGGCCATTGTTTTCAATGAGCCCGGACCGCAACTCCGGACCATAATAGGACATGTCCGTACTTTCTGCGGTCCGGGTTCCCGGGCCGTGCACGGACCGCAAAAACTACGGTCGTGTGCACGGCCCCATAGAAAAGAATGGGTCCGCAATTCTCCCGTGGATTTGCGGGGGAATTGCGGACGCAAAAACACGGTCGTGTGCATGAGGCCTTAGTGTCTAAGGGTAGGGGCTTGGGAATTAACCATCAGCTCCCTGCTTCAGAATTAGTTCAAAGCAGAGGGACCGCCGAGGACTCCCCGGGCACAGTGCTACTTTAAGAGCTGTGCTCAGGGAAGCCCTGATGTCACTGTCCATATATGGACAGTGACGTCAGTGGCTACTCGAGCGGAATCCCCATTGCCGATAATCTGGCTGGGGATTCGGCTCCTAGAGGAAACCCCTGTGGTAACTGTTCATGGACATTCATATGGACATTGACGTTAGATGCTCCTCCTGGAGCTGAATCCCCGGCCAGAGTCGGCAACGGGGTTCCCTCTAGGAGCAGAATCCCAGGCCCATGCTATCTTGATGGGGGTGGTGTGGCACTATCTACATAGACACTGTGGCACTATCTACAAGAGCACTGGCACTAGGGGCAGCTAAGGGGGCATTATACCCTATGGGGGAATTATGCTGTATGGGTCAGCTATCGGGGGATTATACTGTATGGGGGAATTTGTGTGGGCATTATACTGCATGGGGGCATCTGTGTGGGCATTAAACTGGGGGCATGTGTTGGCTTTATACTGTATGGGGCATCTATGGGTAAGTATACTGTATGGTGGCCGCTATGGGGGCATTATACTGTATGATAGCAGCTAGGGGGCATTATACTGTGTAGGAGCAGCTATTTGGTATTATACGGTGTGGGAGGCACTATGGGAGCATGATACTCTGGGCTGAACCGGATGTGTCTGGGCGGGGATTGGGTGGGATTAGAGGGTTGCATAGCACTGTCTACAGGGGGGCACTATCTACATGGGCAGGCTTGTGTCTGGCACCCAGGGGAGGGGGGCCCAGTGTTTCCTAGTTATGCCCCTGGGTATTATACTTTTTGGGAGGAACTATGGGAGCATGATACTGTGTGGGCTGAACCGGGTGTGTATGGGTGGGGAAAGAGGTGTGGCTTAAAAAAAAAAAGCCGCATCAGTTGTCCCTCTGTGATACTTGAAAGTATACCACGGTCTACAGGGAGGGCTGTATAGCACTGTATGGGGAGAATGTATAGCTCTGTCTACAGGGAGTGCTGTATAGCACTGTCTACAAGGGGGAACTATCTACAAGGGCGGGCTGTGTGTGGCACGCAGGGGAAGGAGGCCCAATCATTCCTAGTTACGCCCCTGATCTGGCTGCACTAAAAAAAACGCAGCAAACCGCTGTGTCTGATTTCAGCCTAAAGGGGTTGTCCAGGATTAAAAAGGCTGGACCTCATAGGCTTCCTGTCAGAGTGACTGTCAAATCACAATGACAGTTAGTACACATTACACTACGTAAGTCCTCATGTCCTCTAGTGGGACAAGTAAAAAAAAAAAAATTGTTTTAAAAAAGTGTAAAAATAAAAGTTAGAAGTTACATAAACAAATAATTATCTTTTATTATAGGGAAAAAGTGAACACATTAAAAAAAAAAAAGTACACAGATTTGGTATCACCGCGTTCGTAACAACCCAACTATAATGTTATTTTTCCCGCACGGTGAAAACCGCAAAAAAAAGTACAAAAACAATGCCAGAATCACTATGTTTTGGTCACCACCCCTCCCAAAATATAGAATAAAAAGTGATCAAAAAGTCGCATGTACGCCAAAATAGTACCAATAAAAACTAAAACCCATCCCGCAGAAAACAAGCCCTTACACAGTTTTTTGGACTGAAAAATAATAAAGTTATGGCTCTCAGAATACGTTTTTTTTTAATAAGTGATTTTATTGCGCAAACGCAGCAAAACATACAAAAAACCTATATACGTATGGTATCACCGTGATCGTATCGACCCGTAGAATAAAGTACAATTGTCATTTATAGCCCAGGGTGAACGCCGTAAAGAAAAAAAAAAAAAGACTAAAAAACATTGTCAGAATTTATGGTTTTTGGTCACCTTGCTTGCAAAAAAAATGGAATAAAAAGAGATCAAAAAAATCGCATGTGCCCCAAAATGGTACCAATGAAAACTAGAGATTGTCCCGCAACAAATAAGACCTCACAAAGCTCCGGTGAAGAAAAAAGAAAAAAAGTTCTGGCTCTCAGAATATAGCAATGCAAAATGTGCAGTGTCCAAAAGCGGATAAGATCGGGCACCTTTTATCAGTGCGACACTGGCCACATATCTGCAGATTATTATTTATTTACCCCATTATTATACCCTCTTATTATGCCCTGATGTACCCCGCACAGCTTACATATGCCCCCACATTATAAACTGAAATACAAAATCTGCGCTCCAAAAGCCAAATGCCGCTCCCTCCCTTCTGAGTCCTACAGCGTGCCCAAACAGCAGTTTACGTCCACAGATATGGCATCGCCATACCCGGGAGAACCCGGGTTAATATTTTATGAGGTATTTGTCTTCTTCAGTGGCACAAACTTGGCACAACATATAATGCACTAAAATGGCTTATCAGTGGAACATTGTAATTTTCACTCTGCACCATCCGCTGCGCATTAACCCCTTCGTGCACCACGACTTAATAGCATGTCGTGGTGTGGGGGGTGATGTATGGAGTGGGCTCACGCACTGAGCCCGCGCCATACGCTCTGGGTGTCAGCTGTGTATTACAGCTGACACCTGGGAATAACGGACAGGAACAGCGATCGCACTGCTACAGGAGCCTGTAAAAAAGACTATATACTGCAATACATTAGTATCGCAGTGTATTGTACCAGCTATCTGCTGACTGCTGGTTCAAGTCCTCTAGGGGGACTAATACAATGTGTAAAAATAAAAGTAAATAGTTATTATTAACCCCTTCCCGCATTTTCACGTACATGCACGTCGGGGAATGCGGCTGGTTAGCGCATTCCCACGTGCATGTACGTGATGCAGTTAAACTGTCACAGCGCCGCGGGGCGAGGTGACAGTTCACTGCAAACTGCTGTCCGAGACAGCTTAGCAACAGAGCTAGCCGACAGGGGACCAATGAAAGTGGTCCCCTGTCGGCGATCGCTGTGATAGGTCTGTCAGTGCAGACAGACGAATCACAGTTAGTGTGACGTAGGCAGGACTTGTTTTTCTATAGTCTCCGTCTCTGAGCTCCTCTGTTGGTTTTGAGAGGAGATCAGAGACGGATTCTAATTTTACTTGTGAATGAAATATACCCCCACAGCCTGATCAGTCACCCCCACCACCTGATCAGTCACCCCCACAGCCTGATCAGTCACTCCCAGTGCTGACCAGTCACCCCCTGTGCTGACCTGTCACCCCCTGTGCTGACCAGTCACCCCCACAGCCTGATCAGTCACCCCCTGTGCTGACCAGTCACCCCCACAGCCTGATCAGTCACCCCCACAGCCTGATCAGTCACCCCCTGTGCTGACCAGTCACTCCCACAGCTAGTCAGTCACCTCCTGTGCCCCATCAGCAAATCCTTTTGCCTCATCAGCACCCCAGTGTGCCACATCACCCAATCAGTATCGTCTGTTGCCTAGTGACAGGCATCACTGAATCAGTTCAGTTTTTTTGTTCTTATAAACCTATAAAAAAAAGTTTGTTAGTGAGCGACAGGGATAGTAAATTAGTTAGGGATAGTATCAGACTAGCTTGTTAGAGTGTACGTGGTGTAAGGTTAGGTACTGTCAGGGCTAGTTAAAAATAATATAGCATTAGGGTATTAGGTAGGGCTAATTAGGGTTAGAGGTTCAGGGAGTTAAAAACTATTATAATGACAAAGCGGGTGTTCACTGCTGAAGAGGCGTACGCCTTATTCTGTGCAGAGTCAGAGTCTGACAGTGTAGATGAGGTGACATTTTTGATGTCGTCATCCTCAAGTGACACATCTAGTGATGAACCCCCCCCCCGTAGACGTTCTAGGGCTAGTGCGCAAGCACAACCAAATTCAGATGCCCCTGATAATTATATGCCCCAGGTGCCTGAATTTACTGCCAACCCAGGCACCAACGTGGACACTACTGGATTCAGAGAGATAGATTTTTTTTAAATTATATTTCTCTGATGAACTAATTTGTCTTATGGTACAGCAGACAAATATTTATGCGGCACAATTTATTGCCCGCAATCCCAACAGTTACTATGCCAGGCCCCAAAAATGGACCCCTACCAATTCAAATGAAATACTGAAATTTTGGGGCCTATTACTTAACATGGGCATTACAAAAAAGCCCTCTATTCGCTCCTATTGGAGCACTGATATGCTACACCATTGCCCACTTTACCGCCTCACCATGCCTAGGGCTCGTTTCGAGATCCTGCTACGGTTCCTGCATTATAACAACAATGAGGAATGCCCAGCCACAAATGACCCCAGTTTTGACAGACTGTTCAAAATTAGACCTGTAGTGAACCACTATAATTCAAAATTTAAAGAGATTTACACCCCACAAAAATGCATTGCAGTGGACGAATGCTTGGTTCATTTCAAAGGCAGGCTACACTTCCGCCAGTACCTGCCCAACAAAAAGTCTAGGTATGGCGTGAAGCTGTATAAAGTGTGTGAAAGCGCATCTGGATACACTTTTAAATTCAGAATCTATGAGGGAAAAGATTCTGCAATAGAGCCCCCGGACTGTCCCCCTGTCCTAGGAATAAGTGGGAAGATAGTATGGGATTTGCTGCACCCCATACTAGACCAGGGATACCATCTATATATTGATAATTTTTACAATAGTGTCCCCCTTTTGAAGTGCCTTGCTGTTAGAGGAACCGCAGCATGCGGCACAATCAGGAGAAACCAAAAGGGTCTCCCCATGGACTTTGTAGATCATACAGTGCGCCGAGGGGAAAGCAGGGCTGTTTGCAGTGACAATTTGCTTCTTGTCAAATACACGGACAAGTGTGATGTCCTTGTATTGACTACTATCCATGCAGACCAATCCAGCCCTGTCCCAGTGCGAGGAACCACAGAGCACACCATCAAGCCTGTGTGTATCCAGGATTACAACCAGTTCATGGGAGGGGTGGATCTTTTGGACCAGGTTCTGCAACCCTACAATGCCCTCAGAAAAACAAGAACCTGGTATAAAAAATTGGCCGTATACCTGACACAAGTGGCACTATATAATTCCTTTGTTTTGTATAAAAGTGCAGGCCACAGGGGAACTTTTCTTGATTTTCAAGAAAAAATTATTAAAACTTTGATTTTTGGAGACCAGGAAGGGGAGAGTGGCAGTGGAAGCAGCAGTGCTTCTGGAATAGTGGGCTCAAGAATTGTTCATGGGCAGCATTTCCCTGGCGTACTTCCCCCCACTGAAAAGAAAAGGAGGCCCCAAAGAAGGTGTCGAGTGTGCTCGATGAGGGGCATTAGGAAAGACACCACTCACTACTGTGAGACCTGCCCCTCTAAACCGGGCCTCTGCATTGGAGAGTGCTTTCGAATATACCACACCTCTGGTGATTTTAATTAAGTCCCTTTACTTCCTGACTTCTATCGCCTGGGTATTTACTTTCTAAAATTTATTTAATTTCCCATTTTGTCCCAATTGACATTTAAAAAAAACAAAAAAACTACCAAATAAAATGAAAAATTCCCATTATACCCCTAGATGAATACCTTGAAAGTTTCAATTTTAATCAAGGAGGCATTTTATGAATTTTCTAAATGTTCTGGCACCCGTGTTGCATAAAATCTTACGAGTAAAAAGTGGGCCCTAAAAACCTCCTGGCACTCATTCAATTCTGAGGTCTGATGTGCAATCCTGACATCCCAGTAAAACCACTAAATAGAACTAAAAATTTCCATTATACCTCTAGATGAATATCTTGAAGCACAGGAGAAAAGGCACGCTAAATATTAAGGCCTCAATATTTGCAGGGTCTAAATACTCACTACACACCTAGATAAAAAGCATAAGGGTTATAGCTTTCAAAATGTGACCCTATGTTGTCACTGAAATGGCATATCTTTTTTTTTTTCAAAATGTAAGATGACCTGTAATGACTATGTCCTGCCACACAAAGCTCAATTTGTTTTACTGTATCGTGAAATGGGCATATTTTTTTTTTTTGTAGGATCTCTAATAATCGAGCTGTTCCATATCAATACTCCATGGGCTTTACTACAGTTTTCTTCGGGTTTTTACTGGATCTCTTACACCCGACAATACTTCTGGCAATACTGACATTATTTTGGGGACTAGTGATCCTTTACTGTTCCTATATATGGTTTTGGACACTGTCCCTTTATATATTCTGTAGGTGATTGGTTGTTTAGTGCGCATAGCGGTTCCTACCTTGCCGGGCAGGGGTCTGTTATGGTGTACCGTGTCGCTTGGTACGTTTGTCCCTTATATAGGGATTGATGAGGCTAAAGAGACATTGTATGACCAGTCACTATAAAAAACAAGATGTCATCATATCCCTACAGGTGTTTTTATCTCGTGAACAAACTCCAGTTTGCCACATCGTTGGATAAGTTTTCCTCCATTTTTTTATAAATTTATTGCCGTTCACTCCAGAACAGTTGATTTTTCCCACTATAATTTATTATAATTTATTATATATCAGACTAGAATGCTGTTCACAACGGCATCAGAATGACACAAATGTGGGACAATTGCTTTGTTAGCAAGACATAGTCCAACGGGCAAATAAATTTTTCAGGACATGCCTCCTTTATGAGAACATAGTGGTCAGCATGCTCACTACACTCCTGAATAGCTTAACCCGTTAGTGACCGCCAATACGCCTTTTCACGGCGGTCACTAACGGGCTTTATTCTGATGCATAGGCCTTTACACGGCACTGCATCAGAATAAAATTGCGGCACCGTGAAGAGATAGCTCCCTGCTCTCAGCTACCGGAGGTAGCTGAGGGCTTGGAGCACAGTCTGGGGACCGTTGTTTGCGGTCCCCAAACCGGCGATCGCCGGTATTCAACGAATACCGGCGACCGCCGTTACAATGAGTGAAGCGGTGGAAAATCAACATTTTTATCTCCTCTCACCATGAATGTTTGGTGAGAGGAGATAAAAAAACTAACGCGTTACCCCCCAACTGCCGGGAAAATAAAATAAAAATGGCACACGCATGCGCTGTCACTGAAAGGCAGCTATTCTGCCTGTACATAAAAACTGATCAGGGACTGTTATAATTGGTCCCTGATCAGATAGGTATATCACAGTGACCATAGTCCCATATTTTCAAAATACAGCACAGGATTTGTGCTCTTTCCCTCCCTCCTCTCACTGTGGTTGATCTGTGAGAGGAGAGAGAGAGAGATACTATACAAATCTTGTGCTGTATTATACTGTAAAATACACCACATACTCGCCAGTGTTCCGATATTATCCGAATATTGTCCGTAATTACCCCTATTACCCGTAATCACCCCAGATTACCGTAATCACCCCTGATTACCCGTAATCACCCCAGATTACCCGTAATCACCCCAGATTACCCGTAATTACCCCAGATTACCCGTAATTACCCCAGATTACCAATAATCACCCCAGATTACACGTAATCACCCCGTTTTTTTGTTTGTCTTCTAAAAAAAATAAAATAATTGTGTCGTGAACATGAACCGCTGAAGCCGCAGAATGTTCTCTGCAGAGCAGGCATACGCCATGCTGTGCTCTAGCGGTTCCGGCAGTGATACGGACACTGCGTCAGAAGCAGAACTTGGCTCAGAAAGCGACACAAGTTCTACTTCTGCCACTGGACCCCCCCAGCCCTATGGTGGTGGACGCAGCGGTCAAGCGTCAGGAGACGGGCCTAGTACTGCAGTCCCTCCCGCAATTTGGGATCCTGCAATTGCTTTCTCCCCCCAAGTTTTGCCATTTACAGCAACTCCAGGCATCAACGCAGATGTCTCAAATTTTAGTCCCTATAATTTTTTTCATTTGTTTATAGGCGATCAGGTCCTGGAACTAATCGTCCAGCAGACGAATTTATACGCCAGGCAATTTGGCACCCAAAATCCCAGGTCTTGCTATGCCAGAGGATGGATCCCCACAACAGTTTCTGAAATAAATTTTTTGGGGGGAATTACCCTAAACATTGGCATAGTAAAAAAAACCTCTATCGGCTCCTATTGGGCTACCAGCGCTATACATACCACCCCTGTATTTGCAGCCGTTATGGCCCGAACACGCTATGAGACTCTAATGCGTTTCATGCATTTTTCTGACAATACACAAATCCCCCCAAGAAGTGACCCAGCCTATGATCGCCTCAACAAACTGAGACCCCTTATCTCCCTCCTAAGTGACTCATTTTTCAATTTATACACCCCAGGCCAAAAACTAGCGGTAGATGAGTCCCTTATGTCCTTCAAGGGCCGTCTATCATTTCGCCAATACATCCCCTCCAAAAGAGTCCGATACGGAGTGAAACTTTATAAGGTGTGCGAAAGCACAACGGGCTACACCTGTGGCTTTTTCATTTATGAGGGCAGGGACCGCCACCTTAATCCCCCAGGATGCCCAGAGGATATTGGCATTAGTGGGAAAATTGTCTGGGAACTCATGGTTCCATTCCTACAGAAATAATAATAAATAAATAATGAAGTACTGTGTATAGTGTACATGTGAGGTATAGGGGACATGACTAAGTGTAGTGTGTAGAAATCAGGGCTGTGAGTGAAACAAAAACGTGAGTGTAGTGTATAAAACATGGAGGCATAGTGTTTGGATAGTGAGGCACAGCATATATCGCCGAATAGCAGACTATTTAGAACGCCCATACTGTAAGAGAGCGGCCTGCCCTGTTTGGCCAAAACAACAACTAATACCCCATGTTTTTTCATGGTTACTTACATTGTACATACTTTTTTTCAGGACGCGCCCGGGTCTTATGATGCTGGGATAGCCTGGTGTGCGGATGTTTGGCGCTGCACGCAGGGCAGCCCGCTCTTTTACAGTATGGGCGTTCTAAATAGGCTGCTATTCGGCGATATATGCTGTGCCTCACTATCCAAACACTATGCCTCCATGTTTTATACACTACACTCACGTTTTTGTTTCAATCACAGCCCTGATTTCTACACACTACACTTAGTCATGTCCCCTATACCTCACATGTACACTATACACAGTACTTCATTATTTATTTATTATTATTACACATTTACTTCTATGCCCAACACACCACTCCCCTCAAGGTTAGTGGGAGTGGCTATCATTATTTAAACACACCTGGGCACTTCCCTTCAACAGCATTCTCTGACCTGGTTGCGTCCTGTTTGGAACGGGTTTTTTTACCCACCACCTAATCTGTGAGTATGGCCTTTTCTGTGGTTTTAATTACATTCTATGTCCCATTTTTTTGCATTCCTACAGAAAGGGTACCATGTGTACACCGACAATTACTACACCAGTGTCCCCCTGTATAAGTCCCTCCATGCTGCGAATACAGGGGCCTGTGGGACGGTACGAAAAAATAGAGTCGGCTTCCCTCAACGACTGGTGTCCAGGCGACTAGTAAGGGGTGCGTCACTCTCATTTGCAAGTGACCAGTTGCTCGCTGTCAAATGGAGTGACAAAAAGGACGTGTACATGCTCTCCACCGTGCACGAGGACACTACAGTGGCAGTAAGAGAGAGGGGCGCTAACTCTGATAAGAGGAAACCGGTCTGCGTGGTGGACTATAACAAGTTCATGTGGGGAGTCGATCTATCTGACCAGGTCCTACAACCGTACCTGGTCAAGCGCAAAACTAGAGCCTGGTATAAAAAGGTAGCGATCTACCTTATCCAAATGGCCACTTACAACAGCTATGTGCTGTACAAGACCCAGGGAACGCTCAGTTTCCTCCAGTATCAGGAGAAAATTATAGAGCACCTCCTGTTTGACTCCCCCGCACCTAGAGACTCCTTCGTGTCAGAGAATGTCAAAAGGCTCACTGAGCGCCACTTCCTTCACCCCGTCGCTGCCTCTGTGAACCAAAGATACCCCCAAAAGAGATGCCGGGTGTGCAGTAAACACGGAAGGAGGAGCGATTCCCGGTTTTACTGCCCCATGTGCCCTTCAAATCCAGGCCTGTGCAACTACCCCTGTTTGGAGACCTACCACACAGTTTCTAATTATAAATTTTATCTATAATTTAGGGAAAACCAAAAAGGGTGGGGCGGGGGGGGGGGGATTCTTTTTAGGGAGTCAATTTCATTTATGCATATTTTTTTGTTTAGTTTCTGGGCTTTCCAAGGGAGGGAGGGATTCTCATGGGGAGGTTTATTTATTTCAGACCGTAAAACTAAATTTCCCCTTTATGATTTTTTTTATACAATTCTTGGACAATTAAATCCAGGACTTGATCACTCACAAATGAATACAGTTTATTGTGCAGGAGCCCACATCTGTCTATTCAGAACATGGACCCCACAAGTGTTCTTGAAATAAAAAATAAATGTGGGCATTGCATTTATTAGTAGATAAATCCAACACCTGCGGCCCCTGAATTAGTGGAAGTCGTGCATTTTAGCAATGGTTACAAGAATAAATTGGGGATGTATTTCCTTTTTCTTATGATTACGTCCTGCCACATACAGCTGTTACATTCCTAATTCTGTACCGTGATACGGGCATGATTTTTTTTTTTTTGTAGGATCTCTAATAATTGAGCTGTTCCTTATCAATACACCATGGGCTTTGTTACGGTTCTTATGGAAATACTGACATCATTTTGGGGATTAGTGATCCTTTACTGTTCCTATAGATGGTTTTGGACATTGCCCCTCTATATATTCTGTAGGTGATTGGTTGTTTTGTGCACATAGCTGTTCCTACCTTGCCGGGCAGGGGCCTGTTATGGTGTACCGCGTCACTTGGCACGTTCGTCCCTCATATAGGGATTGATAGAGCTAAAGAGATGTTGTACAACCAGTCACTGAAAAAAAAAAAACCTTGTCATGGCAGCCCTGCAGGTGTTCTTCTATCTAGTGAACAGACTCGAGTTTGCAACATAGTTGGATACATTTTCCTCCATTTGTTTGAAGATATTGCCCGTCACTCCAGTACAGTTTATTTTTTCCTCTCTGACTGATTTTATATTAGGACAGAATTCTGTCCACAATGACATCATAATGGCACCAACTGCTTCTTCAGCAAGACAGTGTCATAAGTACAGGCAAATACGTCTATAGCGACATGTATCCGTTATGAATACACGGCTTCACTTCTATTCTGTGCCGCACAAATTTATTAATGTGGCATATTTCTAACAAAATAACCTTCTACCACGTCTCCTCTATTTTATCTGGAAACGTAATAAGAATTTGAAGAAAACATTATATACCCATAGTGTCTGAAATAAAACCCATTATTTCCTCCTTTAAAAAATTTTTGGTCCACATGCCCACTACACCACTAGATGAATACCTTTAGGGGTTTAGTTTTTAAAATGGGGTCATTTCTGCGTGTTTTTTTTTTTTTGTTCAGGCTGCTCAATGCCTCTAAATGCATGATATGGGGCTGTGAATTTATTCAATTGTGCCCTGAAAGCCAAAGCGTGCTCCCTCTCTTTTTGGCCCAGCCACATGTCTAATAAGCAGATTGGGGCAACAATGAGAGTATTTTTGAAAACAGGAGAAACCGGGTGATAGATTTTGGGGTGTGTTTCTTCATTTTCATGTTCGCTTTACAAAGATATCGGTCTTCAAAGTGATACTTTTATGAAAAAAGTGAAGTTAAATTTTTTTTCACCTGCTATGTATTAAATTTAGCAAAAAACTGTGGGGTCAAAATACTTACTATACCCCTAGATAAATACCTTAAGGGGTCTAGTTTTCTAAATGGGGTCATTTATGGGGAGTTTCGAGGCAATGTATTAGGGTCACAATGGGGGCATTTTTAAAAACCGGAGAAACAGGGTGATAGATTTTGGGGTGTGTTTCTTCATTCTTATGGTCGCTTTACACAGAAATCTGTCTTCAAAGTGATACTTTTATGAAAAAAGTGTTTTTGGTTTTTTTTCACCTGCTATGCATTAAATTTAGCAAAAAACTGTGGGGTCAAAATACTCACTACACCCCTAGATAAATACCTTAAGGGGTCTAGTTTTCTAAATGGGGTCATTTGTGGGGGTTTCCATCATTCTCAGACCTATGAGCCCCTGAAAACCTGGCTTGGTGCAGGAAAACAAAATGTACTTCAAAATTAAAAAAATTATTATTCAATTTGTAAGTCCTCTAAATTGCTGAAAACGTATTTAATTTTTTTCAAAAGTGCTGCCAAAATAGAGTAAATAGATGGAAATATATATTTAATAAAAAAAATTGTACAGTATGTGTGTACATATGTGACATATTGCAGTTAAAAATAGGGAAAAAATTTAATTTTTACAAAATTTCTTAAATTTTTCTATTTTTTAATTAATTTCCGCAAATCGTATCAGTCTACTTTTACCACTAAAATAATACAAAAAACAATGTCAGAATTACTTGGATATTCAGAACTTTCGCAGAGTTATTCTCTGATAAAGTCAGACATACCAGATTTGAAAAATCTGGCTTTGTCATTAAGGTCCAAACTAGCTTGGTCATTAAGGGGTTAATGAAAAAAAATTTAAGAAATAAAGTCCAAAAAAAATAAAGAATTTAAAACGACAAAATCGCTGTTTTTTAGTCACCTTGGCTCTACCAAAAAATTTAATAAAAGTGATCAAAAGATTGTATTGACCAAAATAAAAACTACAGCTCGTCTTGCATAAAATAAGCTCTCACACCTCTCAAATCGACAAAAAAAAAAAAAAAAAGTGATGCCTCTCAGAATATGGTGAAACAAAACAATTTAATTTTTTTTGCTTTGTAAAAGTAGTAAAATATAAAAAAAAATAATCTTATTGAGTCGCAGAAAATATTTTAAGTTGAGGTTTTTACTGCACGGTGAAAGCAGTAAGAAAAAAAAAAAAAAACAATGGAGGAAGCGCAGTTTTTTTCAATTTCAGCCTGCAAGGAATTTTATTTTCAGTTTCCCAGTACATTAAATGGTACTTTAAATGGTGTCAATTGAAACTACAACTCCTCCCGCAAAAAATAAGCCCTCACACCACTCCATTGACGGAAAAGTAAAAAAAAGTTATGGCTCTTGGAAAGCGGGCAGGAAAAAACGAAAAAGAAAAGTCCGGAAAGGGTCAATTCATTTCTAATGAAAAAGCATTTATGACCACATGTGGGGTATTGCTATACTCAGGAGAAATTGCTTTACAAATGTTGGGGTGTTTTTTCCTCCTTTATGAAAATGAAAAAAATTCATTATTTTAGTGGAAATAATGTTGACATTAAAAAAGCCATTTGGCACTCCTTCCCTTCTAAGCCCCGCTGTGGGTCCAAACAGCGGTTATTACCACATATTGCGTATTTCCATAATCGGGAGAAATTGGTTTACAATTCTTGGGGTGTGGAAAAATTAAAAATGTCTGTTTTTTCAGAAAAAAAAAGTCGATTTTCACCTTTACAGAAAAATTCCAATGAATTCAGCAAAAACAACTGTGGGGTCAAAATGCTAACTATACCCCTAGAAAAATTCCTTGAGGGGGTGTAGTTTCCAAAATGGGGTCACTTTTGGGGGGTTTCCATTGTTTTGTTCCCTCCAGTGCATTGCAAACGTGACACGGCACTGAAAACTATTCCAACAAAATCAGAAGTCCAAACTCCAAATGGTGCTCCTTCCCTTCTGAGCCCTCCCATGTGTCCAAATAGCAGTTTATTACCACATATGGGGTATTGCTGTAATCGGGAGTAATTGCTTTACAAATGTAGGGGTGCTTTTTCTCCTTAATTCCTTGTAAAAATGTCTACTTTTTTTCCAGAAAAAAAGTTGATTTTCATCTTCACATACTAATTCAAATAAATTTAGCAAAAAAACCTGTGGGTTCAAAATGCTATCTATACCCCTAGATAAATTCCTTGAGGGGTGTAGTTTCCAAAATGGGGTCACTTTTGGGGGGTCTTTACTGTTCTGGCACAACAAGACCTCTTCAAACCTGACATGGCGCCTAAAATATATTCTAATAAAAAGGAGGCCCAAAAATCCTCTAGGTGCTCAATTGCTTTTGAGGCCGGTGTTTCAGTCCATTAGCACGCTAGGGCCACATGTGGGATATTTCTAAAAACTACAGAATCTGGGAAATAAATATGGAGTTGCATTTCTCGGGTAAAACCTTCTGTGGTACAGAAAAAAATGTATTACAAAGGAATTCTGGTAAAAAAAATGAAATTTGAAAATTTCACCTCTACTTTGCTTTAATTCCTGTGAAACGCCCGAAGGGTTAAAACACTTTCTGAATGCTGTTTTGAATACTTTGAGGGGTGCAGTTTTCAAAATGGGGTGATTTATGGGGACTTTCTAATATATAAGGCCCTCAAAGCCACTTCAGAACTGAACTGGTCCCTGTAAAAATGGCCTTTTGAAATTTTCTTGAAAACATGAGAAATTGCTGCTAAAGTTCTAAGCCTTGTAACGTTCTAGAAAAATAAAAAAATGTTCAAACGTTGCCAATATAAAGTAGCATTATGGAAAATATAAACTAGTAACAATTTTGTGTGGTATTACTATCTGGTTTACAAGCAGATACATTTAAATGTAGAAAAATTCAAATTTTTGCATATTTTCTCTAAATCTTGTTTTTTTTCCACAAATAAATATTGAATTTAATCGACCAAATTTGTTCACTAACATAAAGTAAAATACGTCACGAGATCTCAGAATCACTTGGATAGGTAAAAGCATTCTGAAGTTATTACCACATAAAGTGACACATGTCAGATTTGGAAAAAAATTGGCTGCGTCCTGAAGGGGTTAAATAGAGAGGAGTAGTTTATCACAAATATGCAGTACCTAAAAAGCAACCAACTTAGAAAAGGATACATCCAGTTCACTCTGTAAAGGAAAAACATGAAAATGTCAGAAAGAATCTACAAATGCTTAACAATGTATATTCATTTATCTATTTTTTTAAATGTTTTTATTTTGTTTTGACAAAGCTTTCAATATAACAAGGGTAGGGAAGGGAAGGGGAGCAGAAAGGGGAGGTAAGACATAAATAATATTGATGTCGAACATTTACACATAAGGTACTCAATCAAAATATCTCAAACAGTAAGGGTATGTTCACACGGCTTATTTTCAGACGTTTTTCGGGCCGTAAACGTCCGAAAAAAGTCTGAAAAATCAGAAGCAAAACGCCTCCAAACATCTGCCCATTGATTTCAATAGGAAAAACTTCTTTCTGTTCCGACGGGGTGTTTTTTTACGCGGCTGTTTTATAAAACGGCCACGTAAAAAAACGGCTGCAAAAAAGAAGTGCATGTCACTTCTTGAGCCGCTTTTCATTGACTCTATAGAAAAAAACAGCTTAAAAAACGGCCATGAAAAACGCAGCGAAAAACGTGAGTTTGCTTAAAAAAATGGCTGAAAATCAGGAGCTGTTTTCCCTTGTAAACAGCTTGGTATTTTCAGATGTTTTTTGTTAAGCGTGTGAACGTACCGTGAGAGCATCATAACAGATATGTCCAAACATGAGCGATATAATGGTAAATCAGAATCATGTATGTATGCTCACAATATAAACAGTATGGAGAAGAGTTCTGTGTGTCATTTAGATATATATCAACCATAGGGGAGGGAGGGAAAGAAGGTTTAGCATATGAAGGAGGACGCGCTTACAGGTGAGCGAAAAGGCTCATTCATCAGTAGTAAAGTTTAGGTGATTATACGACCATTTATCATAAGGTGGAGCGCCAGCTACTGATTGCTCAAGATACCATGTGGTATATTGAAAGCAGTCGTTAAGTTTTTGTTTGATCCTGGGCGGGAGCGTGTCAATAAAATATTCCCATAAGGAAAATAATTTTTTTACTTTTGTTTCTTTATGCAGCGTAGCCTTTACCCAGTCCATCTTAAAAATATGGGAACGTTTTTCCAAAAAACAATTTTAAGGGTGGGGCCTGAGGCGAAAGCCAGTCTTGTAGGATGGTCTTACGAGATGCACTCAAAATGATAAAAAGCTGTTTTTTTTGCATTGAAAGTGCACGGAGGAGCATCTGAATCCAAAATACAAAAATTGTCCAAGCAGGAGGGAGCAGTACAAAATTAACTAAGTGTTGTAGTGCAAAGGTTTCAACTCTCTTCCAGAACTGGTGGATAACGGGGCAGCCCCAGAAACAGTGGTAGAGGTCAGTGTTCAATTCTGAACATTTTGGGCAGGCTGATGAAGGAATGCTGCCCATTAAGAAATTTCTCATTGGGGATATGTAGGCCCTATGGCCAATTTTCAGTGCCATATCTCAGTGAGATGCTGATGGAAGAAACCTCGATGCAGTGTATAAACTGTCAATAATATCTTTGATGGATAACGTGGGAAAGTGTTGTAACCAAGAGTGTGCACCTGTCGGAGGTGTAGTGTAGTGAGGAGATCTCAGGAAGTTATAATATATAATTCTTCTGGCATTTTTAGTCTAGGATTAATTTGACCACTAGGTCTTGGATGAGATCAGCGAACAACTGGGGTATGATTTTTCTTACGTAGCTAGAAGCCTTCTGGAAAGGAAATCGTGCACGAGAGGAGAAGTTAAATTGGTCTTGAAATTCTCTGAATTCTAATGGTCGAGTGAGATCTGTCAGCATCACATCAGCGATACATCTCACGCCCCTCCTCTCCCAGTGAGTAAATATTCCAGAAGGGTGTCCGAACAATGTATATTCAATGCATGAAACAAAAAAAATTGCTTTCTGTTGTCATGTCCACCCAATGATGTTCATCTAATCTTTCTTAAAGGTAAGCTCCTTCCATTTCCTCTATCCTCCTGTTCACCTACTTATCGGTCTGTAGCACCACCATCCTCTTTAGACATCAGGCCCGATAACTTGAAGTTATACTTGATTCTGATATTCCTTTCTTTCTCTTTAAACCATTGCCAAATCCAGTTTTCACCTTAAAAACATCTCTCGTATCCGTCCCTACCTCACCACTGACAATGCGATAACACTAGTCTAGGCCCTAATGATTTCTTGCCTAGACTACTTTAACTTACTACCAACTGGCATTCCATTAAACAGACTGGCTTTACTTACATCCATCTTGAACGCAGCAGCCTGGTCGATGTTTCTGTCTAGCGGTTAGGCTGGGTTCACACGAGCACATTAACGTCCGTATTGGACGGACGTATTTCAGCCGGAAGTCCCGGACCGAACTCAGTGCAGAGAGCCGGGCTCCTAGCGTCATAGTTATGTACGATGCTAGGAGTCCCTGCCTCTCTGCAGGACAACTGTCCCGTACTGTAATCATGTTTTCAGTACGGGACAGTAGTTCCACGGAGAGGCAGGGACTCCTAGCGTCGTACATAACTACGATGCTAGGAGCCCGGCTCCCTGCACTGAGTTCGGTCTGGGACTTTCGGCCGAAATACATCCGTCCATTACGGACGTTAATGTGCTCGTGTGAACCCAGCCTTATAGTAATGTCTCAGCTCTCTCGCCCATTACACCGGTGACCTGTTTCTTAAATTCATAACTCTACTACTAGACCGCACTGCTCTCCACAATGCTGCATCGTCATACATCTCCTCCCTCATCTCTATCTCCCTACACAGTCATGCTCTGCTTAGCCAATGACCTACAACTCTCATCCCTCCTTATTACATTCTCCCATTCTGTAGATCTCACTGGTCTGGACCATCAGACTTGCTCCTAAGTTTAAGGCATGCCTTGAAATCCTAGCCTCACTCTGCACTTCATATGCGTTTTGGCTCAGATAATGGCTGGGTGACTGGTTCATGCAGCTATATTTCTATTACCTTTGTCAAAACAGCGGGCAGGTCTCCTGGGCAAACACCATGTACCTGTTGTGTCACTCAACCATTCCATTTAGATTGTATGCTCTTAAGAGTAGGGATCCCTCTCCCTTTGTCTTGTTGCTTATTAATTTGTTTTGATGACTTGTCACTTTTTTTTTGTTTGCCCCCATGGCCGTAACTTTTTTTTATTTTCCCGTCGACGTAGCTGTATAAGAGCTTGTCATTTGCGGGACGAGTTAAAATTTTCAATGGCACCATTGTGGGGCACATTAAAGTTAATCAATAAATTATTAAAGCATTTTTTAGGGTGTGTTGAGGAGAATGAAAAAATATAAAAATAAGACGTTTATAAATTTGACAATGCCTTGATCGGCGACCCTGCGCCATGAGGTAAAAATTTTATATGTGTATGTTAGGGTTGGGCGATTTTGCCAAGAAATAAAATCTAGATTTTTTTTCAACCCTTTGGGCGATTTTCCATTTGAATTTAGATTTTTCTTATTTTTTCTGTTTATTTAACAGTAATACCCAGAGATAATTGAATACATTTTCTTTATGTAAATAACTTTTTAACATATATTGCTATAATTATTGTACGTAACGTCACAACTTTTAACCTCTGCAAATACTTTTTTTTTAAAATCATAAATACAATTGGAGAATTGTCTATCTAATTGATTATAACTTCTGTGTACCCTGGCAGGGAACAGGTTAACAGAATGTATAATCCATTATGTACTGCATGCACTAACATCGAACCTCTGCCTGTCACCTCCTCAGCCGGTCTCTGACATTGCAGGAGAGAGCAGTGTAAATTGCAGAAGGGCAGGGTAGATAGCGCCGAGCGGGCACTCTGGAGCGAGTTTACATTACAGTGCCTGAAGTCTGAGCAGGACCCTGTGCAGTACCAGCCCCATCATGGAGGGTTAAATAAATGACATTAAGGCCCCATTCACATGACCGTGAAAAACAGTCCGTATGTCAGCCCGATTTCCCAGCTCGAGCACAGTACATGTGAACGGGACTCCTGGCATCATAAACATTTAGGGTGTGTTCACATGGCTTATTTTGTGAAATTTTTTGGGCCATAAAAATCTGAAGTCTGTTCCGACGAGGCGTATTTTTACGTGGCCGTTTTGAAAACCGGCTCCGTAAAATAACGGCCGCAAAAAATAAGTGCATGTCACTTCTTGAGCCGTTTTTGGAGCCGTTTTTCATTCACTCTATAGAAAAACAGCTCCAAAAACGGTCTGAAAAAATTCAGCGAAAAACGCAAGTTGCTAAAAAAAAAGGGCTGCATTTCAGGAGCTGTTTTCCCTTGAAAACAGCTCGGTATTTTCAGACGTTTTTAAAGTAAGCGTGTGCACATACACTTAGGCTACACCCACACGACAGTAAAAAAAGATGGCCATTAAAAACTGATAAATTGTCAGCTGTTCATGGGGGAGGAGGGAGGAGGGAGAGGAGGAGGAGGAGGAGGAGAAATGTGTGTCGAAGATTCACAGTGAGCAAGAAGAAATGAAGAAGAAGATGTGCTCGTACGAGCACATGGGCCCCTTCAAAACAGTTGATTTGCGGGGGTCCCAGGAATGGGATAGGCCATCAATTTTTATTGGCTGGAAAAACCCTTTAAATGATCCACGTGGCAGAGTCTGCTGCTCCATCATTTCGTTTTTAGGTCTAATGGCAATCTGTTTGGTGACCTTTACACAAAATTCCAGCAAACACCAATTATTATTGAGCTAGAAAGTACAATACAATGATAGGTCAATGGCACACACACAATTACTGCGTGTCACAGCCTGATACACACTGTAGCCAATCACAAAACTCATAATATCCCTAATGCAATCGCACTCCAACAAGGTTGTCTCAGGTAATAAACCAAAGGCTTTGTGGTTCTAGTTCATTTTATTTGGAGATAAAATGAAGTAAAGGAAAACTTCCTAAAAAATGTTGTTAGCATTTATAATCAATCTACCAAGTGTTAGGGTATGTGCACACACACTAATTACGTCCGTAATTGACGGACGTATTTCGGCCGCAAGTCCCGGACCGAACAGAGTGCAAGGAGCAGGGCTCCTAGCATCATACTTATGTACGATGCTAGGAGTCCCTGCCTCGCTGCAGGACAACTGTCCCGTACTGTAATCATGTTTACAGTACGGGACAGTTGTCCTGCAGCGAGGCAGGGACTTCTAGCATCGTACATAAGTATGATGCTAGGAGCCCGGCTCCTTGAACTGTGTTCGGTCCGGGACTTGCGGCCGAAATACGTCCGTCAATTACGGACGTAATTAGTGTGTGTGCACATACCCTTAGAGTTAAAGAGTTTTCTGAGTTACCATCATATATTAAAAAAAATGTTTCATACATTTCCCCTTATAAAAGACAACATCAATAAACCAGTATATGTATCAAAAAAATCCACTTATCCCATATTTTCTTTGAATTTAGCGCCGTTTGTTTACATGCACTCCAGGTCCGGTTTGTTGATGTTTCCTTCTGATAATACTTATTTTGCATTGCAGGCTGTAATGAGCGTGCATGTGTGCTGTCCTTGCTCGTCCCCGCTGACATCCTTCCCTGTACTGCGGTTTCCATGATAACATTCTTCAAGCAAGGTAACAAAATGTTATCCCCCCATTACGTTTACACACATTTTACACTTGTTTATTCTTTCCCTTTTTAAGTTTATAAACCTGTTCCTGTCTACTGTAACCCTCGTCAACCCTCTTCTATCTCCTGTCTATCTCCACTCACGTCCCCTCCGCTATTGCAAAGCATCTAGTTCGCGACACACCTCTGAAACTAAATGGCCGTGATTTATCTCTGCCGGATTCCGCTCCCTCGGGGAGGTACAATAGCGCTAGGTTCAGGTGGGGTGAGGGGGGAGTGTGACATCTGCAGAGGTGGTGGATGACATCTACGGAGGTGGGGGTGCAAAAAAAATCCCTCTTCCTCACATGCACTTCGCGCTGTGAGGAGTAATTTTTTTTGCACCCCCACACCTCCGTAGATGTCATCCCCCACCTCCGTAGATGTCACACTCCCCCTCCCCCACCAAGCGCTATTGTACCTCCCCGAAGGAGCGGAATCCCACTGTGGTCATGGATTCCGCTACTGAACGGATCGCTTGATGTCTCAAGCGTTCACCAGGTTCGTAATGCGCATGTGCTGTCGAAAATCACTGTAAACACGCACAGGCGAACTCACAGTGAACAACTAGATAAGCTGCGCGGGCACTAAAGTACAAGCTGCCGCAGAAATGAGACGTCATCAGTGACGCGTCGTATACCCTCAGAGGTCTCTCTGGTCCGAGAACATGTGATGGGTATACGACACGACAGTGGAGGAGGCTCAAAACGTGACGTTGGAGGTCATGTGATGAGCAGGAAGGAGCAGGCAGAGTGGAGAACCGAAGCAAGATTGCAAGGGTAAGTATATTAAGAAATTGTAAACATGTGCAATGTGGTTATAAAAGTTAAAAAAAAATCTCGGAGAACCCCTTTAAGGCCAATTTTGGCTGGTGCAACGAGCCAACGAGACAGCTCGTTGATCGGCGCTCGTTTGCTCCTATCACAAGGAGCTATGTATGGGGACGAGCACTCGTTACTCCGATCGCTCGTCCCCATACATTATCATCATGTTGGCAGTGCATGTTTACAAAGGGACATGTGCTGCCGACAACGATAAGATTTCAGTTTTATAATACGATCTGATCAGGAGATGAACGAGTGTTTGCTCGTTCATCAGCGGATCGCTGCCCTGTTTACACGGAGAAATTATCGGCAACGAGCGTTCTATGAATGCTTGTCTGCCCGATAATTGCCCAGTGTAAAAGGGCCTTTAGACTGCGTAGGGACACACCCTTTCGACAAGGGGAATAGTAACATCCAGTTATCAATATATTCATTCATTTCTATGAGGAATCACAGAGGAACAGAACAACACACAATACTAAGAAAATATGTTACAGAATTGTTATTTCATGTGGAATACAAGTAAAATAGATATATCAGAAGAGGTGACAGGTACTCTTTAACTCTTTCTACTTACCACGCGGCTAAAATATTTGTCCAATACTTCCACAAAATTATGAATCAGCTCAAAGACCGCCATTTCATTCTGCAAAAAGAGAAGGGACGCTTATAGCATTCAGCTTTTTCACAGGCTTAAACTATACAGACTTTGGCTTTTGTTGTGATTAACCCCTTAATTACCAGACACATTTTTTTTTTTTATTTTAGTTGTTTTTCTCCCTGCCTTTCAAAAGCCATAACTTTTTTATCTTTTCGTATGAGGGCTTGTTTTTGGGGAGACGAGTTGTAGTGTTTCATGCCACCATTTAATTTACCATATAATTTAATGTAAAATAAAAAAATCTTTGTGGGGTGCAAAGGGCAAAAAGCGATTCTGCCATTAATTATTGGGTCTTCGCTTTTACGGCGTTCATCGTGCGGTAAAAAACAACTTGTTACCTTTATTCTACGGCGATACCAAATTATAGGTTTTACCACCTTTACAAAGAAAAAACTATTCATGCCATTAAAACTATGCTGTGAAGAGGATGGAGCGAGTATTTACTTTAGTATACACTCATGGGGACATTAAGGCTAGCATTCATAGGGGACATAATGGCTACAAATAATGAGGAAACAGTGTTTGATACTCACGCGGAGCATTATAAGTGGCATTTATTGAGGACTATATAGCGGACACTCATGGGAGCACTGTGTACTTATGGCTGGCACTAATGGGAGCACTGTGTACTTATGGCTGGCACTAATGGGAGCACTGTGTACTTATGGCTTGCACTAATGGGAGCACTGTGTACTTATGGCTGGCACTAATGGGAGCACTGTGTACTTATGGCTTGCACTAATGGGAGCACTGTGTACTTATGGCTGGCACTAATGGGAGCACTGTGTACTTATGGCTGGCACTAATGGGAGCACTGTGTACTTATGGCTGGCACTAATGGGAGCACTGTGTACTTATGGCTGGCACTAATGGGAGCACTGTGTACTTATGGCTGGCACTAATGGGAGCACTGTGTACTTATGGCTGGCACTAATAGGAGCACTGTGTACTTATGGCTGGCACTAATGGGAGCACTGTGTACTTATGGCTGGCACTAATGGGAGCACTGTGTACTTATGGCTGGCACTAATGGGAGCACTGTGTACTTATGGCTGACACTAATGGGAGCACTATGAACTTATGGCTGACACTCATGGGAGCACTGTGTACTTATGGCTGGCACTAATGGGAGCACTGTGTACTTATGGCTGGCACTAATGGGAGCACTGTGTACTTATGGCTGGCACTAATGGGAGCACTGTGTACTTATGGCTGACACTCATGGGAGCACTGTGTACTTATGGCTGACACTAATGGGAGCACTGTGTAGTTATGGCTGGCACTAATGGGAGCACTGTGTAGTTATGGCTGGCACTAATAGGAGCACTGTGTACTTATGGCTGGCACTAATGGGAGCACTGTGAACTTATGGCTGGCACTAATGGGAGCACTGTGTACTTATGGCTGACACTAATGGGAGTACTGTAGCTGGCACTGTTATGGTGCACTGTGCCTAACTGTAAAAAGTACAAAAACTGGTTGCCGCTGTATTGCGGTGTTGGTATTACTTTAACACACGCCACTGTGAATGTCGGCATGTGTGGTATATATGTACTCCTCACGTCTTACAGTTTATTTGCAAAGTAGATTTTGTTTGCATAAGGGGTCTGCTTGAGTACGCATTTTAGTTGCAAAGTTGAATTTTAATACAATTTTTGCTTATAATCAATGCATGATGCAAAGTTGTGTGAAGGTGGTTGTGTGTATAAATTATTCATTATGAATTATTATTTTTATACATGGTATTCTGTGCACTCAAATTTTATTTATATTGGAAGCATAATAGTAGTTGCTGTGTGAAGTATATATATCTTTACCCCATTTGTGGATGAAAGCCAAATATTCCTTCGTTTCAGCATTTTTGAGAATATAAGTACTTGTTGATGTAAAGGGTTGTGGTATATATGAACTTTGCACACCATGATCTATTATTTTTACATTGTTTTCATGTGTAATCATCTGCATAGCTTTTTGTTAAAATCACAAATTTAGCAGAACAGCAAACAGTAAGCAGCCACCGCACAAGGGAGACTGGAGTGTCAGAACAATCTCAGTTATAATGGACAACTGAGCTACTAATTCCGCCATGCAGTGAATATTATTCAACTCGGCCACAAATTCACATATGGGGGGCAGAGTTGTAGACTTCCAGTACCTACAAATATGCCCCTGAGCCGCTGCCCAAAAATGTGTGAGCAAACCTTTCTGAAACGTGAAGCAAAGCAGTCACATAGGGAAAGAAGAGCCAGAGCCTTAGAGGGAGAGACATCTGAATGTGTGACCGTGTTGTACAGATCAAATATAGCTTGCAAGAATGGCTGAACCTGTGGGCAATCCCACCAAATGTGAGAGTATGTGGCAATCAGCATTTAAAAAAAAAATAAAAAAATCCTGTTTGCCACAAAGTTACATGAAGGTGGACACGGCTGCCTGCTTTCAGAAAATATATAGGGTTTAGATCTTCAGGATATCCCTAGGATAAGCCATCACTTTGTGATCCGTGGGGGTCCGACCTCTGAACTCCCACTAATCCTGATAATGAAGGGCTGATTTATCACTGCGTTTTCCTTCCCTCCTGGCCATTCAGATGTGCAGGGAACTGCAGCTGGCACTATTCACTTGAATAGGGCCATGCTGCAGTTCCCTGCACAGCAGATGAGCAGAGCGCCGCTGTACAGGTAAAAACATTGAAGTCGTCGCAGCGCTAAATCAGCGCTGCGGCTCCTTAATTCTCAGGATTGGTGGGGGTCCCAGAGGTCAGACCCTCACCAATCATAAAGTGATGGCATATCCTAGCTTTATGCCATCACTTTATAAGTTATGAATAAACCCTTTAACCCCTTAAGGACTGAGCCTGTTTTGGCCTTAAGGACACAGCCTATTTTTTCAAATCTGACATGTGTCACTTTATGTGGTAATAACTCCGGAATGCTTTTACCTATCCAAGCGATTCTGAGATTGTTTTCTCGTGACACATTGGACTTTATGTTACTGGCAAAATTTGCTCGATACATTAAGTATTTAATTGTGAAAAACATCAAAATTTAGCGAAAAATTGCAAAAATTAGCATTTTTCTAAATTTATATGTATCGGCTTGTAAGACAGATAGTAATACCACACAAAATTGTTGCTAATTAACATCACCCATATGTCTACTTTAGATTGGCATCGTTTTTTGAACATCCTTTTATTTTTCTATGACCTCACAAGGCTTAGAACTTTAGCAGCAATTTCTCACATTTTCAAGAAAATGTCAAAAGGGCCCAGTTCAGTTGTGAAGTGGATTTTAAGGCCTTATATATTAGAAACCCTCGATAAGTCACCCCATTTTAAAAACTTCACCCCTCAAAGTATTCAAAACAGCATTTAAAAAGTTTATTAACCCTTTAGATGTTTCACAGGAATTAAGGCAAAGTAGATGTGAAATGTTCAAATTTCTTTTTTTTTTTGCAGAAATTCATTTTTCATCTATTTTTTTTGTAACACACAAAGTTGTACCAGAGAAATGCAACTCAATATCTATTGCCCAGATTCTGCAGTTTTTAGAAATACCCCACATGTGGCCCTAGTGCACTTATTGACTGAAGCACCGGCCTCAGAAGCAAAGGAGCACCTAGAGGATTTTGGGGCCTCCTTTTTATTAGAAAATATTTTAGGCACCATGTCGGGTCTGAAAGGCTCTTGCGGCGCCAAAACAGTGGCAATCCCCCAAAAGTGACCCCATTTTGGAAACTACACCCCTTGAGGAAATTATCTAGGGGTATAGTTAGCATTTTGACCCCGCAGGTTTATTGCAGAAATTATTGGAAGTAGGCCGTGAAAATGAAAATCTACATTCTTTCAAAGAAAATGTAGGTTTAGCTAATTTTTTCTAATTTCCACAAGGACTAAAAGGAGAAAATGCACCACTACTTTTGTAAAGCAATTTCTCCCGAGTAAAACAATACCCCGCATGTGGTCATAAACGGCTGTTTGGACACACGGCGGAGCTTAGAAGGGAAAGAGTGCCATTTGTCTTTTGGAGATCAAATTTAGCAGGAATGGTTTGCGGAGACCACGTCACATTTGCAAAGCCCCTAAGGGACCAAAACAGTGAAAACACAAAAAAGTGACTCCATTTAGGAAACTACACCCCTTGAAGAATCCATCTAGGGGTGTAGTGAGCATTTTGAACCCACAGGGGTTTCATAGATTTTATTAGAATTGGGCAGTGAAGATAAAAAAAAACAACATTTTTTTCCAATAAGACGTAGCTTTAGCTCAAAATGTTTCATTTTCTCAACAAATAAAGGAATAAAAGAACCCCAACATTTGTAAAGCAACTTCTCTGGAGTACGGCAATACCCAATTTGTGGTCATAAACGGCTGTTTGGGCATACGGCAAGGATCAGAAGAGAAGGAGTGCCATTTGGCTTTTGGAGCACAGATTTTGCTGGATTGGTTTCTTGACACCATGTCACTTTTGCAAAGCTCCTAAGGTACTAGTACAGTGGAAACTCCCCAAAAGTGACTCGATTCACGAAACTACACCCCTTGAGGAATTCATCTAGGGGTGTAGTGAGCATTTTGACCCCACAGGTGTTTCATAGATTTTATTAGAATTGGGCAGTGAAAATAAAAAAAATCCTTTTTCTTCAATAAGACGTAGTTTTAGCTGAAAATGTTTCATATTCTCAACAAATAAATGAAAAAAAGCACCCCAACACTTGTAAAGCAACTTCTCCTGTGTACGGCAATACCACATATGTGGTCATAAACTGCTGTTTGGGCACAGAGTAGGGCTCAGAAGGGAAGGAGCGCCATTTGGCTTTTGGAGTACAGATTTTGCTGGATTGGTTTCTGGGCGCTATGTCGCATTTGCAAAGTCCCTGTGGGACCAAAACAGTGGAAACCCCCCAGAAGTGACCCCATTTTGGAAACTACACCCCTCAAGGTATTCACCTAGGGCTGTAGTGAGCATATTAACCCCACAGGTGATTGGCAGAAATTGGTGTGCACTCGATATTGCAGAGTGAAAATGTTTTTTCAATAGATATGCCAATATGTGGCGCCCAGCTTGTGCCACTGGAGACACACACCCCAAAAATTGTTAAAAGGGTTCTCCCGGGTATGGCGATGCCATATATGTGGAAGTAAACTGCTGTTTGGGCACGCTGTAGGGCTCAGAAGGGAGGTAGCGCCATTTGGCTTTTGGAGCGTGGATTTTGCTTGTAGTAGTTTTGTTTTGAGTCTTACTGGTGTTTCCGTTTATAATGTCGGGGTACATGTAAGGCGGGCGGAGTATATAAGGGGCATAGTCAGGTGGTATAGTGGGGTAAAAAAAAACAATAAAATAATCCATAGATGTGTGTTATGCTGTGACACAATCCTTTCTGCACAGGCCGGTGTCGCACTAATAAATGGTCTTTACTTATTCCCCTTTTGGTCCACACTCCGCACCTTTGAAGTTTGGGGAATTTTGCTGGGAAAGTGTTGTCCTAGTATAATACGGGCGCCCTCACTTCCAGCAGATATGTTTGGGCCCTCCCCTTCCTGGTTCCCTAATTTTAGGGGCCTTGATAATTCGCCACTTGAAACAGAAGAAATGTTCCCCTCGAGCCGGCACAACTACATATTTTTCTTTCCTGATTTATTGGTGCCTTGACTAATTTTATTTTTTCATAGACGTAGTGGTATGAGGGCTGGTTTGTTGCGGGACGGGCTGTAGTTTTTATTGGTACCATTTTGGGGTACATGCGACATTTTGATCACCTGTTATCCTTTTTTTTTTGGGAGGCCAGGTGACCAAAAAACAGCAATTCTGGCATATTTTTTTAGTTTTTTTTATACAGCGTTCACCACGCATTATAAATTACATGTTACTTTTATTCTGCAGGTCAGTCCGATTCCGGTAATACCTAATTTATAGCACTTTTTATGTTTTACAACTTTTTGCACAATAAAATAACTTTTGTAAAGCGAATGGATTTTTTCTGTCGCCATGTTGTGAGAGCCATAACGGTTTAAATTTTTCGTCGACGGTGCTCTATGAGGGCTTGTTTTTAGCGAGACGAGTTATAGTTTTTATAGGTACCATTTTTAGGTACATGCGACTTTTTGATCACTTTTTATTAAAATTTTTGGAAGACAAAGTGACCAAAAAATAGCAATTATGTCAGTATTTTTTAGTTTTTTTTTTTACGGCGTTCACTGTGCGGAATAAATAAGATAATATTTTTATAGTTCAGGTCGTTACGGTCGCAGCGATACCAAATATGTATGGCTTTATTATTTTTTTCAATAATAAATGACTTGATAAAGGAAAAAGGGCGATTGTGTTTTGTGTTATTATTTGAAACTTTTATTGTATGTTTTACAACTTTTATTTTTACTTTTTTTACACTTTTTTTTACACTTTTCTTTAGTCCCACTAGGGGACTTGAAGGTCCAACTGTTTGTTTGATGTTCTAATACATTGCACTACCTATGTAGTGCAATGTATTAGAACTGTCAGTTGTTCACTGACAGCAAGCCGATCAGGCTCCGCCTCCGGGCGGGGCCTAATCGGCTAACGTAATGGCAGATAGGAAGCCATTGTTAGGCATCCTGTTGCCATAGTAGCAGTCGCCAGCCTTGCCATCGCATGGCAAGGCTGCCGATTGCATACAAACCACTTTGATGCAGCGATTGCATTGAATCGCTGCATTGAAGGTGTTAATGGCAGGAATCGGAGCTAGCTCCGGTTCCTGCCGATAGATCGGGGTGTCCGCTGTAACATACAGCGGACACCCACTGCTGATGACGCCGGCTCAGCTGAGCCGGCGCCATCTTGCCGATGGTACCGGAAGCCTCCTGGGCCCCGCCGACGACGGGGCATAGGAGGATTCCGTTACAGGCTGATCGGGAGGTAAGCATTAGCCCTCCGATCGCCTTTGCAGCCACCGGCAACCCAGCGATCACGTTGCTGGGGCGCCGGTGGCTATAAACTCCTCACATGCTGCGATCTCTATTGAACGCAGCATGTGAGGGGTTAATCGGTCGGATCGGAGGCTAGCTCCGGTCCTGGCCGATACCTCAGGGTGCCAGCTGTAACATACAGCTGTCACCCGGCGGTGATGTCGCTGGCTCAGCTCCTGAGCCAGCTTCATCTCCATCACGTACAGTTACGTGGAGATGCGCGAAAAGGCCATCTCCCATCACGTAACTGTACGTGAAATGGCGCGAAGGGGTTAAAAGAACACATATGCATTAGAGACAGAGAAATCTCTCTTACCTCAGACTCATCTATTCCAATCACGATGAACAGAGCAGCATATTGCCGATACACCAGCTTAAAGTCTTTATACTCTATGAAGGAACACTAGAAGGAAGGAAATGAACACATTATGACATAGGGAAGTACACTTTCTATACAAGAAAATATTGCACATGATGATGAAGAATTTGCGGTGTTTGCTGCAAATACTACTGATGGCAATTATGCAGAAAATACAATGGGACATGCAGACATTGTGTGTATTTGACATGTAACGCCACTCGTGTATTCCAGACAACGAACTTCAGTAGCCAAGGACGTATCTGATACGTCTTTGCTACAAATGGCTCTAGTGTGAGCTAAAATTTGCTTAAAGTCGTGATCTTGAACTTTTTTTTTTAAATCGATCATCACCGATAACAGCAGGCTGAAGTCGGAGCTAAATAGATAAACAGCACCTGCTTTCGTCTGTGTGGAGGAGCATGGGGGTGGGGCAGGAGACAAGCTGACAACACGCAAAGAGAGTAGGAGAATCTGTGATTGTTTTCCTATCCCTGTATGGCTTTAGATGACCCCACGGAGGGATAACCTGAACTCTTGTTAATGTTATCACCCCAAGTACCCTTATTAATCAGAGAGCATATTTGATCTCGGATTACGGCTACATGCACACAACCGTTTGTATTTTGCGGCTTGTAAACAACGTACACGTTGATTGATTTTGCAGTCCATGTGTCATCAGTGTGTCCTTCGTATCAGTTCCATAAGTCCGCAAACACGGTGCATATTGCATCTGTATGTCATCCGTATTCAGGCAGGAAATTATGTCAATGGCTTGTGCCAACCCATGATCCCCGTCGCCTAGCAATTCATCCGCAAAACACGGACAGCACATGGATGGCATCCGTGTGCTGTCCGTGGTTTTCACGTCGCCATAGACTTGAATGGGAGAGAAGAAACCAAGCCGCAAACACGGACAGAAATAGGACCTGCTCTGAGTCTTGCGTCCCACGGTACTCACGCGGATCCGTGAAAAACACGGTAGTGTGAATGGGCCATAGAAATGAATGGGTCAGTGTGCATGTAGCCCAACACATATAGGGGAGGGCTTTTTTTCAGAAAAGGAGTATTACTTAAAAAGGTACTGATTTTTATTCCCCAGAGCCAGCTGGTAGGGTGTCTGAATGGCAATACTCACTGGGAAAAGAGTATGTAAAAAGGGTGAAAAGATGACACCTCTGTGCCTAATTTAGGCCATTTATTGACTTCACGACCTGGATATTTACCAGTGTCCGGACTGCAGCATTAAAGGGATCCTGTCATCAACATCTTACCTGTTAAACTCGCCTGACCCCTCAATGGCCGCAGCTGTCCAGAGTGCGTTCCTGTTCTCTTCTTTCCTGAAGTCCTCCTCTGTCTGTAAATATCGTCGTTTAAACTCTTCCCGCCTTTTATGGTAATTATTTTTCCCTCTGGGATGCAGCTTCTTAACCCCGCCCACCGTTGCCACCTGTCTGGCCCTGACTGGCTAAGGAGCTGTCAATCAAAAAGAAGGAGGTGGAGTCCACTCTGAGATGCTGGAGGAATGAAAATCTGACTATTTTCAGATGAAGATTTGACTCTTTTCTGCTCATTTGCATATGGCTTGGGACCACTGAAAAACGGAATACTAAAGCTACAGAGCTTACTTAGAACATATTTATAGCTTAGATGACAATGATTTTTCACCCACTTTCACCAGGTATTGCTGGCTTTATAGCTAAAATGCTGGTGACAGGTTCCCTTTAAAGAGGCTCTGTCACCAGTTTATAATATCTCCTATATAATCTGATCGACGCTGTAATGTAGATAACAACGGTGGAAAACGATCATTTTTGAGCAAGTTATGAACAATTTTAGATTTATGCTAATTGGTTTCTTAATGCCCAACTGGGCGTTTTTTTACTTTTGACCAAGTGGGCGTTGTAAAGACAAGTGTATGATGCAGACCAATCAGCGTCATACACTTCTCTCCATTCCTGTCCATCTGTACTAACAGCACAGAGTGATCTCACGAGATCACGCTGTGCTGTCACTCACTCCCACAGTAACTTTACCGAAGTGTCTTGAGAGTGAATAGACATCACCTCCAGCCAGGATGCGATGTCTATTCACACTCCCGACACTTCGGTAAAGTTTCTGTGGGACTTACTCATACAGCACAGCGTGACCTCGCGAGCACGCTGTGCTGTGAGTATAGATGGACACGAATGACAGCATAGCGTGCTCTCGCGAGATCACGCTGTGCTGTCACTTACTCCAGCATCCTGGCTGGATGCGAAGTCTATTCACTCTTAAGACACTTCGGTAAAGTTACTGTGGGAGTAAGGGACAGCACAGCGTGATCTCGTGAGATCACGCGGTGCTGTGAATACAGATGGACATGAATGAAGAGAAATGTATGACACTGATTGTTCAGCATCATACACTGCTCTGTACAACGCCCACTTGTTCAAAACTTAAAAAACGCCCAGTTGGGCATTAAGAAACGAATTAGCATAAATCTAAAATTGCTCATAACTTGGTCATAAATTATAGTTTTTCAAAATAAAAAACACTGTTGTTATTTACATTACAGCGCCGATCAGATTATGTAGAAGATAGGGCACTTACAATGTGGTGACAGAGCCTCTTTAAGCATCAATAAAGTTTATCCACTTTACACTGCCCCTATAGCATAAAATCCTCTGCCCACTTCTCCAGCGATACCTGTTACATTCTACAGTCAATGCGATAACTATTATTGCTATAGAATAATGTCTAATACATTTCTGACCTCTTTTTCTGCGTTTTTGAGAGCATATGCTCTTGTTGATGTAGACGCTTGTGGTATCTATATGAATGTTACACACTTTGATTATTTTTAAATGTTTTGTTTTTGTGTATGCGGTGATTTAGGTGTAACTTCGGACAAATTCCTATTTGTCCCAAAGTTATATGAAGGTGGACATGGGTGTAAGCAGCAAGTTTAGGCAACTGCAATAACTGAATTGTGACCTTTTTTAGGAAATGTATAGTTTGGGGTGTTTAATCCCTATTATATTAACATTGTTATTTCTGCCAAATTTTTATCTTCCACTATCTACTATTTGGGTATTTTAATTTAAAGACCTGCGTGTAGCTGTAGATGTGTGTTATGTAGGAACATCGCACGCATTAAAATTTATTTTTTTGGAATGACCCTTTTGTGGATGAAGAATCAGCTTAATTGCATGAAGGTGGTCATGACTAAACTATTAGGAAAAACTATTACAATGTCCAGGTTGTCTGCTTTCACTAAATACATAGGTTGTGGGGGTACACTCACTTTTCAAGTTATGTAATCCTTGTTTTTTTTTATACAGTATTACTTTTTTTTTTTTAATTTCCAGCTTAAAACCCAAAATTCCAGTCAGGCATTTCTCAGTTATATCTTTTTTTCAGAGAAAACTGGGTGAAATCCATTACAACTCCCGCAGTGGTTATCACCAAGCCACCTGAGTGACAAATCTGTCTAGTTATGGATTAGTTACATCTCTTGCTGTCATATCAATGCATGATTATGCATATTTAGAATCCAAAAAAGCTGGGAGAGAAGACCATAATAGCGGTCACCCTTTCCCCCCAAAAATATAGACTTGAATGAGAGAATGCTCTTTGACCCCTACCCACATGTCACATACATGTAGAGTGGCAGCCATTAAGGGGAAGTATGGAGCCGATTCAGGGGGGCGGCCGCTTACGATGTGCTAGCGGCCTCCTCGTGACACGATCGCTGGGTACCGATTGTCGTCGTACCAGGTCTGGCATCTATGTACTCCTATGAAGCCCTGGCTCTGGCAGGGCATCAATTGAGACTGTCAGTATAGCGATAATACTACACATCGCTCAATCGACACAAAAAAAATGGTGTAATCGCATTTCACCCCATACAGTGAAGGAAATAAGTATTTGATCCCTTGCTGATTTTGTAAGTTTGCCCACTGTCAAAGACATGAACAGTCTAGAATTTTTAGGCTAGGTTAATTTTACCAGTGAGAGATAGATTATATAAAAAAAAAAAAAAGAAAAGCACAGTCAAAATTATATATATTTATTTGCATTGTGCACAGAGAAATAAGTATTTGATCCCCTACCAACCATTAAGAGTTCAGCCTCCTCCAGACCAGTTACACGCTCAAAATCAACTTGGTGCCTGCATTAATGACAGCTGTCTTAAATGGTCACCTGTATAAAAGACTCCTGTCCACAGACTCAATTAATCAGTCTGACTCTAAGGCTGGGTTCACACGACCTATTTTCAGGCGTAAACGAGGCGTATTATGCCTCGTTTTACGCCTGAAAATAGGGCTACAATACGTCGGCAAACATCTGCCCATTCATTTGAATGGATTTGCCGACGTACTGTGCAGACGACCTGTAATTTACGCATCGTCGTTTGACAGCTGTCAAATGACGACGCGTAAATTGACTGCCTCGGCAAAGAAGTGCAGGGCACTTCTTTGCAACGTAATTTGAGCCGTTCTTCATTGAACTCAAAGAAGAGCAGCTCAAGATTTACGAGCGTCACAGACGCCTCGTATATTACGAGGAGGACCATTTATGTGTGAAACGAGGCAGCTGTTTTCTCTTGAAAACAGTCTGTCTTTTCACACGTAAATGCCTGCTATCGTGTGCACATACCCTAACCTCTACAACATGGGCAAGACCAAAGAGCTTTCTAAGGATGTCAGGGACAAGATCATAGACTTGCACAAGGCTGGAATGGGCTACAAAACTATAAGTAAGACGCTGGGTGAGAAGGAGACAACTGTTGGTGCAATAGTAAGAAAATGGAAGACATACAAAATGACTGTCAATCGACATCGATCTGGGGCTCAATGCAAAATCTCACCTCGTGGGGTATCCGTGATCCTGAGGAAAGTGAGAGCTCAGCCGAAAACTACACGGGGAGAATTTGTTAATGATCTCAAGGCAGCTGGGACCACAGTCACCAAGAAAACCATTGGTAACACATTACGCCGTAATGGATTAAAATCCTGCAGTGCCCACAAGGTCCCCCTGCTCAAGAAGGCACATGTACAGGCCCGTCTGAAGTTTGCAAATGAACATCTGGATGATTCTGAGAGTGATTAGGAGAAGGTGCTGTGGTCAGATGAGACTAAAATTGAGCTCTTTGGCATTAACTCAACTCGCCGTGTTTGGAGGAAGAGAAATGCTGCCTATGACCCAAAGAACACCGTCCCCACTGTCAAGCATGGAGGTGGAAACATTATGTTTTGGGGGTGTTTCTCTGCTAAGGGCACAGGACTACTTCACCGCATCAATGGGAGAATGGATGGAGCCATGTACCGTCAAATCCTGAGTGACAACCTCCTTCCCCCCACCAGGACATTAAAAATGGCTCGTGGCTGGGTCTTCCAGCACGACAATGACCCGAAACATACAGCCAAGGCAACAAAGGAGTGGCTCAAAAAGAAGCACATTAAGGTCATGGAGTGGCCTAGCCAGTCTCCAGACCTTAATCCCATCGAAAACTTATGGAGGGAGCTGAAAATCTGAGTTGCCAAGCGACAGCCTCTAAATCTTAATGATTTACAGATGATCTGCAAAGAGGAGTGGGCCAAAATTCCATCTAACATGTGTGCAAACTTCATCATCGACTACAAAAAACGTCTGACTGCTGTGCTTGCCAACAAGGGTTTTGCCAAGTATTAAATCTTGTTTGCCAAAGGGATCAAATACTTATTTATCTGTGCACAATGCAAATAAATATATATAATTTTGAATATGTGATTTTCTGTTTTTTTTATTTTTTTTTATATAATCTATCTCTCACTGGTAAAATTAACCTAGCCTAAAAATTCTAGACTGTTCATGTCTTTGACAGTGGGCAAACTTACAAAATCAGCAAGGGATCAAATACTTATTTCCTTCACTGTAAATATTTTTTTTTCTGTTTTCCATTACATTATGCGGTACAATAATTGGTGCCATGAAAAACTATAACTTGTCCCACAAAAAACAAGCCCCCATAGGGCTATGTCGACGATAAAATAAAAACCGGGTTTTAGAAGGCGGGGAGGAAAAAATGATAATGAAAAACATTTTGTTTTCCTAGATTTACCGTACTGTATGTGGCTGTATATAGAATTCAATCTTACCTGATCTTTGGCACGAGAGAGACACAGTTTGATGACTTCAAATTCTAAGAGTGTTCTCCTCTGAACTTCCACACGATCATAATACCGAGACAGCCTAGTCTGTCCTTGCTTGTTGACAATTAGGAAAAATTTTATCATCTCAGCCACTGAAGAAATAGACCTAGATTTGGACAAAGAAAATTAGTTATCTTTTTCACTTTCAATGGTATATGGATATATTTAACAATCTGTAGAACACAAGCCCAAATAAAACAGAGCAGGACAAAAACCAGTTGTCAGGTCGTAATAGCCACTAGAAAATTATCCCTGGCTGTCAACAGGAGCATCAAGCTCCATCACTCCCAGCAGAAGCGGGCACAGACCACTTCCTCTGGGCAGAGAAAGCACACAGTGGAGAAAACATAAAGACAGTGCTGTTGTGTTCTTCCTACATGGATCTCGATGCAGGAAGCTTCATACAGCTGCCAAATAGCGGCTGTTTTTATCTAGCTTCCAGCCAGCTCTGCACCTTGGTTTGTGTGGACCCAGCCCTATGGAGTGTTGTTGCTAACTTTTGGGAGCTGGCTCCTAGACCTGCCTGACATAAGGCTAGGGCTACACGGTGACTTTTGACGTGACACAGATCATACGGCCGAAAATCTCTTTGACGTGTTGCCTGCATCATAATTAATGAAAGTGAATGCAGCCACGTAGAGACCCATGCGACTGCGACAGTCGTAAGAAATCTAAACCTGATAGATTTCTTGTGACTGTCGTGTTGCAGTTACAATGTGGCCACATTCATTTTTATTACTTGTCGCAGCGCGACATGGCGATCTTTAGTTGTGTGACCTGTGTTCCGCCCTAGCCTAAGACTTAGCTTCCAAGTTTTCAGACAGTAGGTCCAAGTGTCAAATCACTTGCAAGAACCCAAAAGGTGCACGTTTCTATTTTTTTGCTCTGACACTTCTTGTTGAAAGGATTACTTTACTTTTGCCAGAGCAAGCCACACCTGGCATAAAAATTGTTAATCTAATTTTAGAGTATGAAGTTTGATTTCTGAATGGGATTACATAGAATTTTTCTGTGAGTTTCAATTAAATATGCCACATCTCAACAAAGCTGGAAAGACAAATCGAGCCCAACATATGAGGCTAAGCACCAGTAGAGTCGTCACAAAAGATCAGAGGAGAGTGGCTGGGGAGGGATAACAGGAGGAATCCGGACACTTCACATTCAGCGATTGACAATTAAATGGATTTATCCCAGAATTTTCAGACTTACCAGGGGAGGGTATAAAATAATAAACTAACAGGTACTAAATAGTGGAGGAATCCTCCAGCTCACCAGCTGTGTCCAAATGCGGACTGCGCTCGGATCCACGTGGCGGCACATGATGGAAATCGCAGGACAAAAAGAGAGATTTGATCCAGCGCTGACTTTTTTTTATAAAAGGAAACGATGTTTCAACTTTATTCTGAATTTTTGTTTAAAAAAATCTAATATGTGAAGGGGTTGCATTAGTTCGGAGCCCACGTGTATCAGACAATACTCCTGTCCTTACTCATCACATGCCATGAATAAGGACAGGAGTATTGTCCGAAACGCGTAGGCTCGCAACTAATACAACCCTTTCACATATTAGATTTATTTAAAAAAAATCAGAATAAAGTTGGAACATCGTTTCCTTTTATTAAAAAAAGTCAGCGCTGGATCAAGCATCTCCCTTTTAACGGATACTCACCATTTGAAACACCACCCGCTCCAGCGTTAACACCCTATTCGCGGCCGTTTCAGTCCTAAGAACTCCTGTCGTGGTAATGTGCCTCTGCAGTCAATCGCTGGCCTCAGCAACCATAAAAAGCACCCCGCACATCATTACAACACCTCCTCCATGCTTCATGGTGGGAACTACACGTGTAGAGACCATCCACTCACGTTTTCTGCATCTCACAAAGACATGGCGGTTGGAACTAAAACGTTTTGACTCATCAGACCAAAGTACAGATTTCCATTGGTTTAACGTCCATTCCTTGTGTTTCTTGGCCCAAGCAATTCTCTTCTTCTTATTGTTCCTCAGTAGTAGCCTTTTTGCAGCAATACAACCAGCAGCAGAGGTAACTCTTGGTCTTCCTTTTCTGGGGCGGTCCCTATGAGAGCCAGTTTTATCATAGCATTGGATGGTTTTCATAACTGCACTTGAGGATAACTTCAAGAACAAGACATTTTCTTGACATTTTCTGGATTGACTGACCTTCATGTCTTAACGTAATGATGGGCTGTCGTTTCTCTTTACTTAGTTAAGTGGTTCTTGCCATAATGTGGATTAGAACAGTAGTTGAATAGGGCTAAACACAGTATGGAAGTGTGTACCAATCCTACCTCTGCATAACACAACTGATGGTCTCAAACACATGGTAACACAAGTGCCAAATAAATATTAATAGTAAATTAATAAATAAAAACACAAGACCAGAAGTTTTGGACAAAATGGCCACGATGTTTATTAATGGTAACATTAATAATAAATATAATAAATAATTATTAAAAACACCAATAAATAACCAATTAGCTTGAATTAAATAAATGACCAAGTCCCTCCAGAATTAGCTGGGAGACTATACCCCATCAAACAAAACACTGCGACAAGCTTAACATTTTGTATTTAAGGGAGAGTGGGAGGGGCGCTGCTCCAGGAATTCTTGGACAACTGGCCCCGAAACAGCTGAGTGTCGGACTTATAAAGGGGAATTCTTCCTGCCCCAAGGTTGAATTAACCAATCAGGAAGCGTTCTAAAAGGCATGAGCCGCTTCTAGAATATTCTAGAACCTGCTCGAACATTCTGTTGAGCTGGCCTGTAGATGACCCTAATAGTTAAGAACCACCATGGGAATAAAATAGGGGGGTCTGACAGAACATACCCAACACCAAAAAACAAAAATACGTAAAAAAGACACTGAAATTGCTTAACCCCTTCGCGCTCAGTGACGCACTATTCCGTTGAGCTAAGTGCATCGTTCGCGCTCAGCGCCGGAATAGTACATCCAAGGGAAAATGCATTACCATTTTTCCCTGGTGTTTCATCGAGCTGTGATGCCTACTGTTTCCGACACCAGGCTATCACAGCTCAGTGTGCAGGGACCAATCAGTGGTTAGTTAGTTACAACCGACCAATAGCAGCGATCGCATACGTAATTTCCTGCTCTGACCTCAGATCCTGCCGCACTCGCTCTATGTTGGAGTTAGTTAGTCGAAGAGAGCGGTTGTGGAGAGAGTCAGAGCAGAGCAGTTAAATTTTTTTGGGGATTTTACCAACTTGTATCCACTTCCCACTCCTGTCCTTGTGTTCCCCATGTCATCCACATTTTTGGTCAGTGATCTATATCACTGACCACTTTTGAGTCTTCAGGGCCACATTTCCCTGGTCCCCGAGGATTATTATTTTTTTTTCTTTATAAAATACAATAATAAAAAAAGTCAGTTTAGAAAGTCAGCAGATAGCTTAGTATTAGGGTTAGGTAGTGTCAGGGAACCGTCAGGTATAGCGTCAAGGAATTTAGCATCAGGAATCAGTCACAGTTAGGTTTAGCGTCAGGAATCCGTCACCGTAGTTAGGTTTAGCGTTAGGGAGCCATCACTTTAGTTAGGTTTAGCGTTAGGGAAGTTCACATAAAATCAGTTGTTAGTGCCAGGAAAGCTCGGAATAATCTAGATAGGTTTAGTGTCAGGCACCCGTCACCGTAGTTAGGTTTAGCGTCCGGAAAGCTTGGAATAATCTAGGTAGGTTTAGTGTCAGGGAAGCATCGTCGTAGTTAGGTTTAGTGTCAGGGAAGTTCACATAAAATGTAGTTAAGTTTAGTGTTAGGAACCCTTGCCCTAGTTAGGTTTAGTGTCAGAGAAGTCCACTCGTTCTATAAAAACAAAAAAAAAGATATATAAATATATATATATATATAGATAAAAAAAGTTTAGATACTTAGTTATCTGCAGCATCTCAGCCAGTATTAGGGTTTGTTAGTGTCAGGGAATCGTTTTATATATATATATAAGAAAATGTTTTAGGTAGCAGCCTATTGCTTCTACCAGTGCTAATAAGAGTACTATTAAAAGTACTGTTCAAGAGAACACATTTTGCTGTATAAACATGTCTAAGCACACAATTTACATGTGTGACACATATTTTATTATTTATGTCCCAAAACTCATTTTCTCTTGAAGAGGTATATGCGTTCCTTGCCCCTGACTTGTCAGATGGCGAGACTCTCTTTTATTTATCAACCTCCTCATCCAGTGATGAAGAGGAGGGACCCCTTAGGAGACGCCCCAGGACCTCCACCACTGTTGGAACCCCTGAGAGAAGTTGAAACCTCCGAGCGAAGTTACCGCATTTGGACCACCACACCAGACAATTACGAGCCCCACATCCCTGAGTACACAGGCAGCCCAGGGGGAAAATTTAATACGGCAGGGCTCAGTGAGATGGACTTTTTCAAGTTCTTTTTCACGGATGAATTTATAGAGCTTATGGTGTCCCAGACAAATTTATATGCCCAACAGTATATAAAATAGAACCCCACATCATTTTATGCCCAATCCCACAGGTGGACTCCTGTAGATGCAGCAGAGTTGGGCAAGTTCTGGGGACTGCTCTTGAACATGGGGCTTCTGAAAAAAACGTCCATTAAGACCTACTGGAGTACAGACATCTTATACCACACCCAGATGTACTGCATGGCCATGTCCAGGATGAGTTATGAGGCAATACCTCGCTTCCTACATTATGCTGATAATGAGCAGTGCCCACCCCAAGATGACCCCAGTTTTGAGTTTTGACCTTTTGTATAAACTGAGACCCCAATTAGACCATTTCAGCGCCCGGTTTGCCCAAGCATACACCCCCGAGAAGTGTATTTCTGTTGAGGAGTCCCTGGTACACTTTAAAGGGAGGCTTCAATTCCACCAGTACCTGCCGAGTAAGGGTGGATTCACACGACCATGTTACGTCCGTAATGAACGGAACGTATTTCGGCCGCAAGTCCCGGACTGCACACAGTGCAGGGAGCCGGGCTCCTAGCATCATAGTTATGTACGATGCTAGGAGTCCCTGCCTCACTGCAGGACAACTGAAAACATGATTACAGTACGGGACAGTTGTCCGGCACGGAGGCAGGGACTCCTGGCATCGTACATAACTATGATGCTAGGAGCCCGGCTCCCTGCACTGTGTGTAGTCCGGGACTTGCGGCCGAAATACGTTCCGTTCATTACGGACGTAACATGCTCATTATCAGCATAATGTAGGAAGCGAGGTATTGCCTCATAACTCATCCTGGACATGGCCATGCAGTACATCTGGGTGTGGTATAAGATGTCTGTACTCCGGTAGGTCTTAATGGACGTTTTTTTCAGAAGCCCCATGTTCAAGAGCAGTCCCCAGAACTTGCCCAACTCTGCTGCATCTACAGGAGTCCACCTGTGGGATTGGGCATAAAATGATGTGGGGTTCTTTTTTATATACTGTTGGGCATATAAATTTGTCTGGGACACCATAAGCTCTATAAATTAATCCGTGAAAAAGAACTGTGTTCGGTCCGGGACTTCTGGCCGAAATATGTTCCGTCCACGTAACATGGTCGTGTGAATCCAGCCTAAGAGGGCAAGGTATGGCGTGAAAATGTATAAGCTGTGCGAGAGTGCATCAGGGTATACATACAAATTTAAAATATATGAAGGGAAGGACAGCAGTATTCAGCCCCCAGAATGCCACCCCTTACTGGGAATTAACGGAAAAATTATGTGGGATTTGGTGCATCCACTGCTGGACCAGGGTTACCACCTCTACTTGGATAATTTTTATACCAGTGTCCCACTCTTAAAGTGCCACGCTTCCAGAAGTACTGTGGCATGCGGCACTGCTAGAAAAAAACCCGAGAGGCCTCCCTAAGACTCTGCTTGGGCAAACACTCAGAAGGGGTGAGAGCAGGGCACAATCTAGCAGCAATATATTGTGTGTCAAGTACAAGAGAGATGTCCGTGTATTGACAACAATACATGGCCATACCAGTACCCATGTACCTGTACGACGTACCAGTACAGAGACCCCCAAACCAGACTGCATACTGGACTACAATAGGTACATGGGAGGGGTGTACTTGTCAGATCAAGTCCTGAAGCCCTGCAGTGCCATGCGGTGTGGTATAAGAAGCTGGCCATGCACATCATACAGATGGCATTATACAATGTGTATGTGCTACGTCGATGTACAGGCCAGGGGGGAACATTCCTGGAATTTCAAGAGGTGGTTATTAAGAACCTAATCTTTAGGGACCAAGAAGAGGGGGCACCCAGGACTTCTGGAAGCGAGGCTACACGCATAGTATCAGGGCAACATTTTCCATGAGAAGTTCCCCAAACTGGCAAGAAAGGAAAAAGTCAAAAGAGGGGAATAAGGAAGGAAACAATATATCAATGTGACACGTGTCCCGAAAAACCAGGGCTCTGTATGAAAGATTGTTTTAGAATTTATCATACATCCCTTGATTTTTAATTTACCCTGATGCACTCCGCACAGCTTATCCCCCTCATCTTTCCCTTCTGAGCTCTGCCGTGTGCCCAGGAAGCAGATAACAGCCACTTGTAGGGTATTGCCGTACCCGGGAGAACCCACATTACAGTTTATGGGGTGTATATCTCTAGTGGCACATGCTGGGGACAATAGATCGGACACTGACATGGCATATATATATAGAAAACTGCAAATCTCACTCTGCACCATCTGCTGCGCATTATCTTTTACACAGTACCTGTGGAGTAAAAATGCTCACTACACCTCTAGGTGAATGTCTTAAGGGGTGTAGTTTTTAAAATGGGGTCACTTCTCGGGGGTTTCAACTGTACTGGTACCTCAGAGGCTTCTGCATACATGACTTAGCAGCAGAAAAGCTCCAGTAGGCCAAATGGTGATCCTTTCCTTCTGAGCCCTCCCATGGGCCCAAACAGAAGTTTATTACCACAAATGGGGTATTGCCGCACTCAGGACAAATTGGGCAACAAAATGGGGTATTTTATTCCTTGTTAAGATAAGATATTTTGACACAAAACGACATCTTATTGGAAAAAAATTACATAAATTCTGTGAAAAAACTGTGGGGTTTAAATGGTCACAACACTCATAAATGAATTCCTTCAGGGGTGTAGTTTCCAAAATGGGGTCACAGTAGGATTCTCCCAAAAGTTTTGGCCCCTCTTCAAACCTGGAATGCTGCCTAATAAAAAAAAGAGGCCCCAAAATGCACTAGGCACGTCATTGCTTCTGGGGCTTGTGTTTTAGTCCACAAGCACACTAGAGCCACATGTGGGGCATTTCCAAAAAACGGCAGAATCTGGACAATACATATTTAGTAGTGTTTCTCTGGTAAAACCTTCTGTGTTACAGAAAAAAAATTAATAAAATTTTAATTCAGCAAATTTCACCTCCACTTTGCTTTAATTCCTGTGAAATGCCTAAAGGGTTAAATAAAACTTTCTAAATGCTGTTTTGAATACTTTGGGGAGTCTAGTTTTTAAAATGGGGTGTTTTATGGGGGTTTCTAATACATAGGCCCCTCAAAGCCACTTCAGAACTGAACACGTATCTTAAAAAAAAGACTTTTGAAATATTCTTCAAAATATGAGAAATTGCTAATTATGTTCTAAGCCTTGTAACGTCTAAGAAAACTAAAAGAATGTTCAAAAAACGATGCAAATCTCAAGTAGGCATATGGGAAATGTGAACTAGTAACTATTTTGTGTGGTATAACCATATGTGTATCACCATTACACATTCTATCACCTGCTCAACTAGGGCAGTTGTTTAGTACGCCACATGTCCCTGCCCCAAGATATATGTTGGCCTCACTACTCGTGAGCTCAAAACTCGGGTCAGGGAACATGTCCGCGACATTGTTTTGGCCAAAGAGATAGAGACTCCTGAAACGTTGAAACCTGTCGCAAGACACTTCAAGGCTCACCACTCATGTGATTCAACAAAATTCAAAGTAAGAGGAATTGACTGTATCGAACCACATATTCGAAGAGGTGACATCTCTAAAAACCTGGCAAAATGTGAATCCAAGTGGATCTGGACTCTGGGGACAATGCGTCCTCTTGGACTTAATGAGAATTTAAATTTCGCCCCATTTCTTTGACCATTGACCTCCAGCAGGTCATTTTAAGTATGTTTTATGTTTTTTTGTGCTTGTCTAATTGCCTCCCTTTTATTATAGATTATTTCTGATTCCATACAATCCGTAGAGTAACGAGCCATGAATGCTGCGATACGAATAATTGTCTACTTTTACGAAGAATAACACATATTATTGACATTTTATTTGTTATTTTGTCTTGATTGTTTCTTTTCTTAATTAATTTTTTTGTTTGCATGATATATATACAACACTTGTTTTCTTATATGATTTTATTTCTTTAGTATGTATATATATATATATATATATATATATATATATATATAAAATATTTCCTCATACACATACACTTTTGTGGTCACATATACACTTTATGTGGGTCATCTATATAAGTCTTACTTTTGGCTTAAGCCTTTTCTTAACATTATTCACTTAATTTATTATTTTTTATTTTTTTAATTTTGAAACACACAATCTAATAAATATTTATTATTATTCTATTTGTACATTATATTTATATAGATATTTCACTAATTTTGAGTTTAATAAGCGATATTAATTATTTGATATGTAAACATATGTTTGTTTTACTATCTCAACAATCTTTTATATACATTTTTTGTACTTTATTAATGTTCATAAAAATTATTTTACATATCTAATTTATATGTATCTTTTGAGTAAGATATTTAAATATATATTGCAGTCAATTATTCATTATAACTATGCATAGTTTTCACCTTTTATGTCTCAATATATATTATATTTTTATTTTCACTGTTTATATCACTAACATTTATTATATATATATATATATATATATATATATATATATATATATATATATATATATATATATATATATACACACGGTTTGTTACAGGTCTATTCAGACCAACACTCTATTGCGTTATTTGTTCGCTATAGATTCACTTCACACTGTTTTACATTGTTTTCTGCACGTATTTTTTACTCACTATATCATGCTCCTGAGCACCAAATGTAATATATTTTATCAATAGGCATAATAACATTTTATTTCACAGTCATTCAACCGGGTTCAGCTTGTCCAATTCTATACTTTATCGATATATAGGTTTCCTTACCTTTCAGTAGAGTTTGTCCGTGCGCTTGTGTCGGGGAGAGTGGTTTGGCTTCCCTTCGATTTGCGCGTCTGCATCTGGGTGGGCGTGTCTCTGCGGCGTCAGACGCCGTTGATCCACGCCCCCTTGATGACGCGCAGTCGGGGGTTTACGGCAGACCTCTTCATTCCTGCCACATGACGCCAACAGCAACAAACCTACTGTGTCATGTGATTTACTTCCCCTGTATATGATTGGACAGCTGCTTGTTTAAAGGGGAGGCCCCCGCTGGAGAGACGCCACCCCCGGACGAAGGCATTCCGCCGAAACGCGCGTCGGGACTGACGTTCTCTCCTTGCAGAGGGCCATTATGGGTATGTTGTGCTCCTTATCTTTAACACGCTACTCCGTCTAAACTGCTTTCACTTTCACTGACTGTACTTCACTGTCAGCTTAGTATTATATGACGGTCTCCAGCACCAGGTTGTTGTTGACGCTGTGTTTGAGCATTATCTCAGTCTCCCAAGATAGACCTGATCCTTTTGTGTACGTATTGCACTTTACATGTTATCATTTACACAAAAGCTGTAATTATTAATTTAGTCAGACTGATTGCCTCAGATGTATACCAATATATTGTTCATGCCATTGTCATCCATTCTTATATATATGTCCTCTGCAATTGACAGACGTTTTTATTCATGCTCAGCATGACTCATCTTTTAATATTGTTATTTTCAATAAAATTCATATTTTCTCTCATTTGTATTGTGTTAATTGTACCCTACACTCTATAGGTTGTATACCATATGCCTTACAAGCAGATGCATTTAAATTCTGAAAAATACAATTTTTACTACATTTTTCAAAATTTTGCAATTTTTGACAAATAAACACTGAACATATCGACCAAATTTTACTACTAACATAAAGCCCAATGTCTCACGAGAAAACCATCTCAGAATCGCTTGGATAGGTTTAAGCATTCCGAAGTTATTACCACATAAAGTGAAATATGTCAGATTTAAAAAATGGGCTCTGAGCCTTAAGGCCAAAACAAGGCTGCGTCCTTAAGGGGTTAAAGGGGTTTTCCCACGAAGGACATTTATGACATATCCACAGGATATGTTCAAAATGTCAGATATATGTAGGTCCCACCTCTGGAATAGGGCCCCCTAAACCCAGTTTTAGCTTTTTGTGCTCTCACTGCTTCCCGGCCACTTCCTGATTACATGGTCGGGAGTTACGGAAACAGCGTAACTCGCTGAGCTATGCCGATTCCGTAACGCCCATAGTAGTGAATAGCAGTTACGGAAGCAATGTAGCGTGCGAGCTACGCTGTTTCCGTAACTACTATTCAGTTCTATGGGAGTTACAGAAACAGCGTAGCTCATCAAGTTAGGGCATGACCAGACGTGGCGTATTTCTTCTGCCACAGTCCGCATCAATGTCGCACATAATCTGCGTTGCAGATTCTGTTGCGGCTCTGCCTAAAATGGGCATTAAATTGATGCGGACTAGCCGTTGCGTATTGAGGTGAAAGTACTTCCCTTCTCTCTATCAGTGCAGGATAGAGAGAAGGGACAGCCCTTTCCCTAGTAAAAGTAATTCATACTTACCCGGCCGTTGTCTTGGTGACGCGTCCCTCTTTCAACATCCAGCCCGACCTCCCTGGATGACGCGGCAGTCCATGTGACCGCTGCAGACTGTGATTGGCTGTAGCCGTCACTTGGACTGAAACGTCATCCCGGGAGGCCGGACTGGAGGAAGAAACAGGGAGTTCTCGGTAAGTAGGAACTTCTATTTTTTTTAAAGGTTGATGTATATTGTGATCGGAAGTCACTGTCCAGGGTGCTGAAACAGTTACTGCCGATCGTTTAACTCTTTCAGCACCCTGGACAGTGACTATTTACTGACGTCGCCTAGCAACGCTCCCGTAATTACGGGTCCACACACGTAGTCACCCGTAATTACGGGGGCCCCATTGACTTCCTCAGTCTGGCTGTAGACCTAGAAATACATAGGTCCAGCCAGAATGAAAAACTATCATGTTCGTAAAACCAATACGCTACGCAGCACACATAACATCTACGGACTTCATTGCGGAATTTTGACTCTCCATTGAAGTCAATGGAGAAATTCCGCAATGAGTCTGCAACAAGTCCGCTACACGTCCGCAACAGCCAGTGTATGCTGCGGACACCAAATTCCGCACCCCAGCCTATGCTCCGCAGCGGAATTTTCCACAACGTGTAAACGAACCTCACCAAAAAGCTGTGGAAAGCAATGGAGAAACGTGTACGCTGCGGATTTCCGCAGCGGAATTCCAGAGCAATTCCGCAACGTCTGGTCATTTTCAAGTCTGCAGCATGCCCTATCTGTTGTGGAAATGTTGCAGATTTTCACCTCGGATTTCATTTATTACAATGCAAGGAATGAAAATCCATGGCTAATTTCTGCACCAAAAAGAACGAAATACTTCCGTATTTTATTGCAGATTTTGGTACAGATATTTGGGCCAGTTACACAGTGTAATTTTTACGCAATGTGTGAACATAGACTCAGTGAATCACTTCATCTGCAATTCTGTAATATAATCCCAATATCAAAATCGCTTCTGGAGGCCGAACTATTAGTATTCTTTAACAATATGTATTAAAAAAAAATTATATATATTTTTCATGCCCGGTCTTCTTTTATTTTATTTTTACTTTTTGGCTTGGCTTTTTGGAGTCACGAGTGTGTAAAGTGTTGAAAATAGTATTTGACGCAGATGAGTGCACCACTTATTAGCCGCAATTACATTGTTTTATAAAAGTTTTGATTTATAGAGGTTTCAAAAATGAATAATACAGATGTCCTCGTCTTTTATATTTAATTTTATAGCTAAATACTGTTAAAGGGGTTATCCAGTCGATAAAAATCTATGGCCTATCCTAGGATAGGCAATTAATAGCTGACGGGTTAGGGTCCGACTCCCAGGACTCCCACCGATCAGGTGTTTTGAAGGGGCCGCAGCGCTCGTTCACAGCGCTTCATTTCTTCTTGCTCACTGTGAATCGTCGACACGGATGTAGCGGCGATTCACAGGTATTGCAGCCTTTTCTACCATTGTCCGTGTTTCAGTTTATGAAGGCCGATTGTGACCTGTTTTGCATCAGTTTTTTAAAAACGGATGAATTTCATGTGTAGATAATTCCCCAGTGCCCTCTGTAGATAGCTTCACCCAGCCCCCTGTAGTTAGTGCCACTCATACAACTCTGTAGGTAGTGCCACCCACCGCACCTCCAGTGGGAGCCCCTGACGTCACAGTTCATGTATGAAAAGGGACATCAGGGGCTCCCTTTAGGAGCGGAATCTCTGGCCAGAGCATTGCCGAAGTTCTGGCAGATAATATTGCATGAGAAACTGATGTGCTAATCTGCCGTTTCACTACACATGCCTCTGAAGAAACGTTCTATAAAAATTAAGGACGTGGAAACGCATTAGGCGTTCAATTTTGTTCAGTATGAATGCACACTCTTGTTATCGTGCGTAAAATATTCATCAGATGTGAATGCACACTACTACTATAGGTGTTACGCTGCTACCGAGGAGTGTGAATGCACACTACCTGTATGTGCTGGTGCTCATTTCAGCAATAATGCACACTCTGTCGTAGGTCTTTCTAATTAGTGTGACTGCACACTTAGTATACCATATATATCTAGTGTGAATGCATACTTAGTATACCATATCTATCTGGTGTGAATGCACACTTAGTATACCATATCTATCTGGTGTGAATGCACAATTAGTATACCATAACTATCTGGTGTGAATGCACACTTAGTATACCATATCGATCTGGTGTGACTGCACACTTAGTATACCATATCTATCTGGTGTTAATGCACACTTAGTATACCATATCTATCTGGTGTGAATGCACACTTAGTATACTATATCTATCTGGTGTGAATGCACACTTAGTATACTATATCTATCTGGTGTGAATGCACACTTAGTATATCATAGCTATCTATCTGGTGTGAATGCACACTTAGTATACCATATCTATCTGGTGTGAATGCACACTTAGTATACCATATCTATCTGGTGTGAATGCACACTTAGTATATCATATCTATCTGGTGTGAATGCATACTTAATATACCATATCTATCTGATGTGAATGCATACTTAGCATATCATATCTATCTAGTGTGAATGCACACTTTTGTCTAAATGTACAGTCCCTTGTGAGTGTGAATGCACACTACTGCTCTAGGTGCTGTACTGCTATCTATGGGTGCTAATGCATAAGAAATGTATGTGCTGTGTCCTATTTCAGTGTGAATGCACACTGTGTCGTGGGTGTTGCGTTCTGCTACTGAGTGTTCATACACAGTCTGCTGCTAGGTATCAGATCTTTACTCGGTGTGAATGCACACTTTGTTATCTAGTGTATGTAGGGACAGATGTTATATGTTTCAACTAGATATTTGGAGTAGTTCCATAATAATTTAACCCCTTCAGGACTGAGCCTGTTTTCGCCTTGTGGACGTAGCCTATTTTTTCAAATCTGACATGTCACTTTATGTGGTAATAACTTGGGAATGCTTATACCTATCCAAGCGATTCTGAGATTGTTTTCTCGTGACATACTGTACTTTATGTTAGTGGAAAAATTTGATCAATAAGTTCAGTATTTGTTTGTGAAAAACACCAAACTTTAGAGAAAATTTGCAAAAATTAGCATTTTCTAAATTTAAATGTATCTGCTTGTAAAACAGATAGCAATACCACACAAAATAGTTACTAATTAACATTTCCCATATGTCTACTTTATGTTTGCATTGTTTTTTGAACATTCTTTTTTTTTTCTAGGACGTTACAAGGCTTAGAACTTTAGCAGCAATTTCTCAAATTTTTAAGAAAATTTCCAAAACCTATTTTTATAGGTACCAGTTCAGTTCTGAAGTGGCTTTGAGGGCCTTATATATTAGAAACCCCCCATAAGTCACCCAATTTTAAAAACTGCACCCTCAAAGTTTTCAAAACAGCATTTAGAAAGTTTCTTAACCCTTTACTTTAGGTGTTTCACAGGAATTAAAGCAAAGTAGAGGGGAAATGTACACATTTCTTTTTTTTTTTGGTCAGAAAATCCATTTTAATCCATTATTTTTCTGTAACACAGAAGGTTTTACCAGAGAAACACAACTCAATATTTTATTGCCCAGATTCTGCAGTTTTTTTAAAATATCCCACATGTGGCTCTACTGTCCTTATGGATCGAAACATCGGCCTTAGAAGCAAAGGAGCACCTAGAGGATTTTGGGGCCTCCTATTTATTCAAATATATTTTAGGCATCATCTCAGGTTTGAAGAGGTCTTGTGGGGCCAAAATAGTTGAAACACTTCCAAAAAGACACCATTTGGTAAACTACACCTCTCAAGGAATTTATCAAGGGGTATAGAGCATTTTAACCCCAGAGGTTTTTTTGCTGAATTTAGTGGAATTCGTCCATAAAAATGAAAATCTAATTTTTTTCCAATAAAACTTAGAAATTATCAATTGTTACAAGGAATAAAGAAGAAAAAGCACTCCAAGATTTGTACAGCAATTTCCCCTGATTATAGCAATACTCGACATGCAGTAATAAACGGCTGTTTGGACACACAGCGGGACTCAGAAGGGAAGGAGCGCTATTTGGCTTTTGAAACTCAAGTTTGCTGGATTAGTTTTCGAGTGTAATGTCACATTTGCAAAGCCCCTGCGGGACCAAATCAGTGTACATCCCCCAGAAGTGACCCCATTTGGGAAACTACAGCCATAAAAAGAATTTATCTAGGGGTATAGTAAGAATTTTGATCCCATAGGTTTTTTTGCTGAATTTAGTGGAATTAGGCCATGAAAACTTCTATTGTTTTTTAATCTTTTTTTTTTTACGGCGTTCACCGTGCGCTATAAATGCCATTTTTTATTTATTCTGCGGGTCGATGCGATTACGGCAATACCATATGTGTATAGTTTTTTTTATATTTTACGGTGTTTGCACGATAAAATCACGGTTTTAAAAAAATTATTTTGTTTAAGTGTCGCAATATTCTAAGAGCCGCAACTTTTTTATTTTTCGATCAAGACAACTGTGTGATGGCTTGTTGTTTGCGGAACTAATTGTAGTTTTTATTGGTACTATTTCTGAGCACATGTGACTTTTTGATTCCTATTTATTCAATTTTGTGTGAGCTGAAGTGACAAAAAATAGCGATTCTGGTATCGTTTTTTTATAATTTTTTGTATGGCGGTCACCGTGCGGGATTAAATTACATTGTATTTTTATAGTTCAGGCCGTTACGGATGCAGCGATACCAATTATGCATAGTTTTTTTTCTTTCTAATAATAAAGGACTTTATAAGGGAAAAAGGGCGATTTTTTTTAAATTTTATTATTTTGAAATTTTACTTTTTTACACTTGTACATTATTTTGGAACTTCTTTTTTTTTTACTTACATTTTTTTTTTTTAGTCCCACTAGGGACTTGTAGATCCAATTATTGGATCGTTGTTATAATACCCTGCAATACTTATGTATTGCAGGGTATTATACCTGTCAGTTTCACACTGACAGGAGGCATATCAGGTCCCCGCCTTACATAGATGGCAGACCGGAAGCCTTTGTTAGGCTTCCGGTTACCATAGCAACAATTGGCCCCTGCAATCGCGTAGCGGGATATCGATATTGTTGTAACAACTTAAGTGCGGAGGTCGCTATTGACTGCCGCATTTAAGGGGTTAATCGGTTTGGATTACCGCTGTGATCCGACCCGATGTTTTCCCCAGTACTAAGTGTCACGTTGGGTTCGTGGACCCACTGGGCCGTACCGCCTTGGCGGTATGGCAGCTGGCCAAGAGGGCACAGGTTACAGTCTATAGTTCGTATAGGGCACCTGTGGCAGCTCGGACAGTAGCAAGGCAGGCTCGGCTGGGACTAGGCAGCAGGTAGACGTCAGGCATGGTGTAGCATGACAGGCGTAGTATACAGCACATCACGACTTCAGCTCAGCACGGCACTTGACCAGGATAGCACGGGATACAGGAACAGGGAAACCATTTGCAAACAATAAACTTAGGGTACGACAACAACGCTCAGGCATGGGAGGAAGGGGCTGAGCCTTTCTTATAGTCCAGGGTGCTATGGGCTAATAAACATAAAAGTCCGTTGCACCCTACGGGACCCGGCCGAGGTGAGCGGAAGTGAGCGCTGGCGTCTCCTGAGGAGGAGACTGGGGCCAGCGCTCACAGATCCATGGCTGCGGGTGTCAGGAGGCGAGTGAGCCTGACGGCTGGCGGCCATGACACTAAGGCTGCTAGTAGCAGCCTGTACTGGGAGATGCCAGGCTGCGGGGAGCGCCTGTGTGCTCTGTTAGGAGCACACGTAGATTAACGGGCTGCAGGCACAAGGACCAGCTCTGCAGCCTGTTAATCTATGTGGGGTGGTCAGGAAGGGGTTAATCCAATTGCATTGGCATCCTTATCTAGTCCTACCTACCTGGTTAGCCTGGTATCTATAGGAATTATTGGCTTGATTAGCCCATTTTAAAGACATAATAAAATGAAAACAGTTTTTACGCGTTCTTGTCCAGGAGATATTATCTACTTTAGTTGTGAGAACGCAAAAATTCTATGACTATACTTCTGTAAAGGATCTGCCAGGCACAGCTTCGGGGTTAACGCCCATAGATAATCAGTCTGCACCTGCTTCTATGTCTGTGAGACTGACTCCATCTTCCACCACTCAGAGTGGCAAGCTTAGGAGTGGGAGAACCTATCACAGCCTGGCCAGACGGAGCTAGCTCCCGCCCTCTGTCTATTTATACCTGCCTTTCCTGTTCCTCCTTTGCTTGTGATTCTTCTCGTTTGGTTTCCTGGCCCTGCTGCAGCTTCTTGTACCATTGTCCTTGCTTCATATTGACCCCGGCTTGCTGACTACTCTCCTGCTCTGCGTTTGGTACCTCGTACACTCCTGGTTTGACTCGGCTTGTTCACTACTCTCCTGCTCTGCGTTTGGCACCTCGTACTCTCCTGGTTTGACTCGGCTTGTTCACTTCTCTTGTTGCTCACGGTGTTGCCGTGGGCAATTGCCCCTTTCTCCCCCTAGCTCTGTGTACCCTTGTCTGTTTGTCTGTCGTGCACTTATTGAGCGTAGGGACCGTCGCCCAGTTGTACCCCGTCGCCTAGGGCGGGTCGTTGCAAGTAGGCAGGGACTGAGTGGCGGGTAGATTAGGGCTCACTTGTCTGTCTCCCCACCCCCGTCATTACTCTATTACATTTCTCTATCTATTTCTAGCATCACTTTCCCTCCGGCTTTTCTGCAACACGCCAGAGGGAAACTGAAAGGGACAAATTACATATGTAAGCGGCCACGAAGAAACAGCTGAGAATTATTTTCAACAGCAAGAACAAGACAGCGAAGCACCTAAATTTACATGTTGTCTAATTGGAGACAATAAAAATAGCTCTCACTTTTCACCAAAGTTATGAAAGAGTTAAGTTATGAGAGATAATGTGAGACACATTTGTAGCTGGACTTGAGCACACATTAACAAGTACAGCTAGCAGGATATGATGGGATTTATAGTCCGACAGGTGGACGTGTAAATCCAACAACAGGCGTGAAAGCAAATGTGTGGGGCCATGTGTCACTATGAGCAAGTGTGGTCTGTGTTAGACTACCGTGGATATATAAATGTAATGCTCTAAGTTGTGTGGCATACATCTCTGCTGATCACCAGATTACAATTGAAGACTCAGTAGAAAATATATAAAAAGCATATTTAAAAAAGTGATAAAATGGGCTGCATTGTACATTTTACTTGCAATCCGAGTCCTAATACGTTTCCATGTAGATTAGACAAAAATCTGCTTGTAGATGAACCCTTTCAAGACAGCCATATGGCTATATACGTTTCAACTGCTGATGCGCCGTGCAGTTGCCATGTATATGAATGTTGGCAGCCTGGATTGGGGTTTAATGTGTGAAGTGCAGCTTCAGTGAAAACAGCGCTGCACTTTCATGTCTGCTCCTGACGTCACTGTCGATATATGAAATACAAAAAAAGAGAAGGACGGAGCTCCTCTAAGATCAGAACGTTTACTTTTATAGCATAAAACAGAACTTATGCAAAAAGGTGCTCATCTATTTTGGTTGTGCATCTGTATCGGCACAACTCAACATTCAGGCAAGTAGATATGTGTTAAATTACTTGGCTGCAAGTTACCGGAGTCACATAGTTAGTTAAACATAGTTAGTACGGTTGAAAAAAAGACACATGTCCATCAACTTCAACCAAGGGATGGGAATATGGAAGGGAAACTGTAAAGGATCTGCCAGGCACAGCTTCGGGGTTCACGCCCATAGATAATCAGTCTGCACCTGCTTCTATGTCTGTGAGACTGACTCCATCTTCCACCACTCAGGGTGGCAGGCTTAGGAGTGGGAGAACCTATCACAGCCTGGCCAGACGGAGCTAGCTCCCGCGCTCTGTCTATTTATACCTGCCTTTCCTGTTCCTCCTTTGCTTGTGATTCTTTTCGTTTGGTTTCCTGGCCCTGCTGCAGCTTCTTGTACTATTGTCCTTGCTTCATATTGACCCCGGCTTGCTGACTACTCTCCTGCTCTGCGTTTGGTAACTCGTACACTCCTGGTTTGACTCGGCTTGTTTACTTCTCTTTTTGCTCACAGTGTTGCCGTGGGCAACTGCCCCTTTCTCCCCCTAGCTCTGTGTACCCTTGTCTGTTTGTCTGTCGTGCACTTATTGAGCGTAGGGACCGTCGCCCAGTTGTACCCCGTCGCCTAGGGCAGGTCGTTGCAAGTAGGCAGTGACTGAGTGGCGGGTAGATTAGGGCTCACTTGTCTATCTCCCCACCCCCCGTCATTACATAATCACAAGCCCATACCTAGTCTACCCTGGTCCCTGACACCACTATGGACCCCCTTGAGACCCTGGCTCAGCAAATGCAGGGTCTCTCCCTACAGGTCCAGGCCCTGGCTCAGAGGGTCAACCAGCCTGATGCTACCTTGGTAGTCCCCCTCACCTCACCTCTTGAACCCCACCTCAAGTTGCCCGACCGGTTCTCAGGGTACCGGAAGACTTTTCTCTCCTTTCGGGAGAGTTGTAGGCTCTATTTTCGCTTAAAGCCCCACTCCTCAGGTTCTGAGAGCCAGCGGGTGGGTATAATTATGTCCCGGCTCCAGGAAGGGCCCCAAGAATGGGCCTTCTCCTTGGCTCCTGACGCCCCTGAACTTTCCTCCGTTGATCTTTTCTTTTCTGCTCTCGGACTCATCTATGACGAGACTGACAAGACTGCTTTTGCCGAGAGTCAGCTGGTGACCTTACGTCAGGGTAAGAGACCTGTTGAGGAGTATTGCTCTGACTTTAGGAAGTGGTGCGTAGCTTCTCGGTGGAATGACCCTGCCTTAAGGTGCCAGTTTAGGTTGGGTCTGTCGAACGCCCTGAAAGACCTGCTAGTTAGCTATCCCTCTTCTGACTCCCTAGACCAGGTTATGGCTTTAGCGGTACGACTTGACCGACGTCTCAGGGAACGACAACGTGAACGTTTATGTGTTTTCTCCTCTGACTCCCCCATGATGCCTTCCGAGGTTCCGTTGCTTCGTTCCTCCCCGGAAGACTCAGAGGTACCTATGCAACTCGGGGCCTCCGTGTCCCCCCAACAACGTAGAGATTTCCGCAGGAAGAATGGTCTCTGCTTCTATTGTGGGGATGATAAGCATCAAGTGAACAACTGTCCTAAGCGTAAGAATGCAGCCGGAGAACTTGCGCGCCTGAGTGATCATCGGGGGAGGTCACTTGGGCGCACAGGTATTTCCCGTAAATATGAAACGTAATAAAATCTTGCTTCCCTTTCAGGTCTCTTTTGGTGGTAGGTCTGCTACCGGCAGTGCCTTCGTGGATTCAGGGTCGTCTGCTAATATCATGTCTGTGGAATTTGCTATGTCTCTAGCTATGCCTTTGATTGATTTGCCTAAACCTGTCCCGGTAGTGGGTATCGACTCCACTCCTCTTGCTAATGGTTATTTTACACAGCATACCCCTGTTTTTGAACTCCTTGTTGGCTCCATGCATTTGGAGCAGTGCTCTGTACTGTTAATGCAGGGATTATCGTCCGATTTGGTTTTAGGCCTTCCCTGGTTGCAGTTGCATAATCCCACGTTTGACTGGAATACTGTGGATCTTACTAAGTGGGGTAATGAATGCTTGACGTCATGTTTTTCTGTTAATTCTATTTCTCCCCCTGAGGTGGTGAACACGCTACCTGAGTTTGTTCAGGACTTCGCCGATGTTTTCTCTAAGGAGGCCTCCGAAGTGTTACCTCCTCATAGAGAATATGATTGCGCAATCAATTTGGTACCAGGAGCTAAGCTCCCTAAGGGTAGGATACTTAATCTCTCTTGTCCCGAACGTGAAGCCATGAGAGAGTATATCCAGGAATGCCTGGCCAAGGGTTACATTCGCCCCTCTACTTCTCTGGTAGGTGCTGGCTTCTTCTTCGTAGGGAAGAAGGATGGTGGTCTTAGGCCATGCATTGACTACCGAAGCTTGAATAAGGTCACTGTAAGGAACCAGTATCCCCTTCCTCTGATTCCTGATCTCTTTAATCAGGTTCAGGGGGCCCAATGGTTCTCTAAGTTTGATCTACGGGGGGCGTATAACCTTATCCGCATCAAAGAGGGGGATGAGTAGAAGACTGCGTTTAACACGCCCGAAGGTCATTTCGAATACCTCGTCATGCCCATTGGGTTGTGTAATGCTGCCGCGGTCTTCCAGAATTTCATAAATGAGATTTTAAGAGACTACCTGGGGGTATTTCTTGTAGTGTACCTTGATGACATACTTGTGTTTTCCAAGGACTGGTCCTCCCACATTGAGCATGTCAGGAAGGTGCTCCAGGTCCTTCGAGAAAACAAACTGTTTGCGAAGACCGAAAAATGTGTGTTTGGGGTGCAGGAGATACCATTTTTGGGCCAAATCCTCACTCCCCGCCAAGGTCCAGGCTGTGGCAGAATGGGTCCAACCTGCCTCCCTGAAGGCGTTACAGTGCTTCCTGGGGTTCGCTAATTATTACAGGAGGTTTATTGCTAACTTCTCGGTCATCGCTAAGCCTCTTACGGATCTCACTCGCAAAGGTGCTGATCTCCTCCACTGGCCTCCTGAGGCTGTCCAGGCTTTTGAGGTCCTTAAGAAGTGCTTTATCTCGGCCCCGGTGTTGGTTCAGCCCAACCAAATGGAGCCATTTATCGTGGAGGTTGACGCGTCCGAGGTGGGAGTGGGGGCTGTCTTGTCCCAGGGTACCAGGTCCCTCACCCATCTCCGTCCCTGTGCCTACTTCTCCAGGAAGTTTTCACCCACTGAGAGTAACTATGATATTGGCAACCGCGAACTCTTAGCCATTAAATGGGCATTTGAAGAGTGGCGCAACTTCCTGGAGGGGGCTAGGCACCAGGTAACGGTCCTTACCGACCACAAGAATCTGGTTTTCCTAAAATCTGCCCGGAGGCTAAACCCGAGACAAGCTCGTTGGGCGTTATTTTTTACCAGATTCAACTTTGTGGTTACCTATAGGGCTGGGTCTAAAAATGTTAAGGCTGATGCACTGTCACGTAGCTTCATGGCCAGCCCTCCTTCGAAGGAAGATCCTGCTTGTATTTTGCCTCCAGGTATAATCATTTCCGCTATTGATTCTGATTTAGTCTCTGAAATTGCGGCTGATCAAGGTTCAGCTCCCGGGAGCCTTCCTGAGAACAAGCTGTTTGTTCCCCTGCAATTCCGGCTAAGGGTACTTAGGGAAAATCATCACTCTGCACTATCTGGCCATCCAGGCATCCTGGGTACCAATCATCTCATTGCCAGAAACTATTGGTGGCCTGGGTTGCCCAAAGACGTTAAGGCCTACGTCGCCGCTTGTGAAGTTTGTGCTAGGTCCAAGACTCCCAGGTCCCGACCAGCGGGCTTACTATGTTCTTTGCCCATTCCCCAGAGACCTTGGACCCATATCTCCATGGATTTTATCACCGATTTGCCTCCATCTCAAGGCAAGTCGGTGGTGTGGGTTGTAGTAGACCGCTTCAGTAAGAAGTGCCACTTTGTGCCCCTCAAGAAACTACCCAATGCTAAGACGTTAGCTACCTTGTTTGTCAAACACATCCTGCGTCTCCATGGGGTCCCTGTCAATATTGTTTCTGATAGAGGGGTACAATTTGTTTAATTGTTTTGGAGAGCCTTCTGTAAAAAGTTGGAGATTGATCTGTCCTTCTCCTCTGCCTCCATCCTGAAACGAATGGCCAAACTGAGAGGACTAATCAGTCTCTAGAACAATATTTAAGGTGTTTTATCTCTGACTGTCAATATGATTGGGTCTCATTCATTCCCCTTGCCGAATTTTCCCTTAATAACCGGGTCAGTAACTCGTCAGGGGTCTCCCCCTTTTTCTGTAATTTTGGGTTTAATCCACGGTTCTCTTCCGTTTCACCTGGTAGTTCCAACAATCCCGAGGTAGAGGTCGTTCATCGAGAACTGTGCACAGTCTGGGCTCAGGTTCAGAAGAACCTAGAGGCGTCCCAGAGCATACAAAAAACTCAGGCAGATAGAAAACGTTCTGCTAACCCCTTGTTTATGGTCGGGGATCTGGTGTGGCTATCGTCTAAAAATTTGCGCCTTAAGGTCCCGTCCAAGAAGTTTGCTCCCCGGTTTATAGGGACGTACAAGGTCATTGAAGTCCTCAATCCGGTCTCCTTCCGACTGGAGTTGCCCCCATCTTTTCGAGTACACGACGTGTTCCATGCCTCCCTCCTTAAATGCTGCTCCCCGTCCTTGGCTCACTCGAGGAAACCTCCGGTCCCTGTTCTCACCCCTGAGGGGGCAGAATTCGAGGTGGCCAAGATTGTGGACAGCAGGATGGTCCAAGGCTCCCTCCAGTACCTGGTCCATTGGAGAGGATACGGGCCTGAGGAGAGGACTTGGGTACCCGCTCGGGATGTTCACGCTGGGATATTGGTCAGGAGGTTTCACCTTCACCTTAGAATATCTACTAAGAGACAGGAGAGAGATGTAGCGTGTGGTAAATACGAAGATGACCTGCAGATAATTAATCTCTCATCACGTACTTTAATGACTGCGGAGACTAGCATCCTTAAGAAAGGCCTCTCATTTGTGCCCACGAATAGATTCGACCTCTTTATGTGGGTCAAAGATCTGAATCTATTCGTGCACAAATTAAAATGGAAGAAATTTTTCATGACCCACGATAGGCGAGAATGCCTTGAACTGGGTATCTCTGAGGAGGATATGCCACATTTCAGAATACTTAATCAATTACTAGAAGAGGGTCAGAGAAATGTGGGTGATGGTCCCTTCACAGATTTGAGGCAGCCATCTACCAGAAATGCCCCCATTAATGACAATACTCCAATGGATGTATTTCTGGAGGTGGTGGTAGACCAACTTAGGAAAATTGATTCTTCCAATACCATCAAGTTTAACACCTCGAGAGATGAGATGGCAGGCCTACAGGCCCTTGAGCAGGATGACAATATTGTCATTAAACTATCAGATAAAGGTGGCAATATTGTTGTGATGGATCGTAAAAAGTACAGCGACATGTGCCACCGTATTTTGGGCGATACTGCTTGTTATAGAATTTTACCAAGTGATCCTATGCCGACTTTTTCAAACCAACTAAAGAGATTGGTAAATCAAGGCAGATCTCTCAATTTGGTGAGCATTAATGAACAACGCTTTATTCTGACTGATCATCCACAATATGCCACCTTTTATAGCCTACCTAAGGTACACAAAGGTATATCTCCTTTTAAGGGTCACCCCATTGTCTCTGGGGTTGACAACCTCACTCAGAATGCTAGTCTTTATATTGATCGGATCCTCAGTCCATTCGTATCGGCCCTTCCATCGTATGTGCGCGATACTATGGATGTACTGAGACGTCTAGAGGGCATCAAATGCGATCCTGGTGTACATCTGGCCTCACTGGATGTAGAGGCCTTGTATAGCTCCATACCCCATACCATGGGATGTAGGGCTGTAGAGGATTTTTTGAAGGAAAGGGGAACACAGTTCCAGGCTCACAATGAGTTTGTAGTTAACCTCCTTCATTTTGTTCTCGAACATAATTTTTTTCTGTTCGGTGGCAAATTCTCCACCAGCTTAGGGGGGTAGCAATGGGGACTCCCTGTGCACCCTCCTATGCCAACATATATCTGGGCTGGTGGGAGAAGATGATTGTATTTCGGGAGGAGATGGATCGATGGACCTCCATGATCATCCTTTGGCTAAGATTTATTGAGGACATCATGATTTTGTGGTCTGGAAGTAAAGAGGAGTTCAGTGAATTTGTGAGCATCCTTAATGTTAACGATATGGGGCTCTTTTTTATGTCTGTTATTCATGAGAGCAAAATGACCTTTTTGGATATCAATATACTTAAGACTGAACAGGGATATATACAAACCAATATCTTTAGGAAGGAGACAGCAACTAATAGTCTCCTTCGATGGGAGAGTTGGCATCCCGCACCCCTGAGAAAAGGCATACCCAAGGGGCAATATTTAAGGGTACGCAGGAATTGCTCCACCATGACGGACTTTAAACTAGCTGCTTCGGACCTACAGAATAGATTTCATCGTAGGGGTTATCCCCATGATGTCCTTGGATCGGCCTACCGCAATGCAATTCATTGTAATAGGAGTGAACTCTTGAATCCTAAAAAACGCACGACCGACGACAAAATGCGTATTATAGGTACTTATGATTCATCCAATCGTGAGGTCATCAGAATCCTACAGACTTATTGGGGGATCCTGCGGACTGATCCAGATGTGGGGGACATTGTGGGTGCTAGACCTTCGGTCACGTACAGGAGGAACATCAGGGACCGTTTAGTCCATAGCCACATGCTATCCATTCGCCCCACTACATGGCTCACACATAATATCAAGGTCACATTTAGATGTGGGTCTTGTAAAGCTTGCGATTCCATTTCATGTGGCAAGAATTTTCATAGCCATGCGACTGGTCGGACATATGACAACAGATCATTCATCAATTGCAAAACAAAGGGCATCGTTTACCTGATCTCATGTGTCTGCGGACTGCAATATGTCGGCAAGACAATTAGAGAATTCAGGAGACGAATAAGGGACCATATAGGCGACATTCGTCGCAATGTCGATACCTCGGTGGCTCGACACGTTTGGGAACAGCATAATGGTGACACCCATGCCATTAAATTCCAGGGGATTGAGCATATCAGGCCATCTGCCAGGGGTGGCAATTGGGATAAGAGGATATTACAAAAACAGGCCCAATGGATTTTCCGCATGCATACCATGAAACCGGCGGGTCTCAATGAACAAATATCGTTTAATTGTTTCCTCTGATAGCACTGCTGTGACCCCGATTGGCTACATTCCTGTGTGTACACCGTAAATTTTCATCCTTATCCAATATGGTTGCCCCCTGGTCACTCTACTGTTTTCAGCCCGTTTTCTTGCGACATTATCGCGGTGATCCTACTGCTAGTGTACATGGCGATTGGGCAGTGCCCTCTCTCCTCCTCCTTTCCTGGCTCCCCCCGAGACACTCATTGTGATCGGGGATGTATGTCTGTTATCGCCATGTCCCCCCTTATCTGGATGTCATATTGCGGTGACACAGTCTGCTAGTGCTGCGGTCTATGATCGCTGCGTCTCTGTCCTGGATCCTCTCCTTAGCTACCTCTTGGATGCCAGTGAGATCTGGCCGCCTTGTGATCCCTGGTTACCAAGGACGCTTTTGTCCTTCCCTCCTGTAGTGACGGCGAACGCCGGGGGGCCGGCCCTGGTTGGGCCGTGTCATGTACGTGGCTCGACATGGGTTGGCCGCCCGGCCGCCGCGTCACTCCGGGGAGGGAGGGGCTTAGTACTATTTATGTCCGGCATCTCACTCGGCTCGTGTTCGACCAGCTGACTAGTGTCGTACACAAGCCGGGTGAATGTAATGACACGCGCAATAGGTGTCTCCCGGCCATACAAATCTAAATCGATGTGTTGAAATCACATCAGTGTACCCCTGATGAAGCACTGTGATAATAACGGTGCGGAAACGCGTAGGGACACGTGTTAGTGGCACGGATTGACCAGGTGTTATATTATAATTCAGACAGGGGGAATCGTTGGTTGGCAGCAATGGTGCTAACAACAATATTATAACCGCTCCTCCTCGTTCTGGTCTACCGTGCTTACGCCTTCATAGTACAATTGGCTATTTAGCCCTTATTTTAGTAAGGTTTTCTATAATAAAAATCATATTTTAATTATAAATAGACAGAGGGCGGAAGCTAGCTCCGTCTGGCCAGGCTGTGATAGGTTCTCCCACTCCTAAGCCTGCCACCCTGAGTGGTGGAAGATGGAGTCAGTCTCACAGACATAGAAGCAGGTGCAGACTGATTATCTATCGGCGTTAACCCCGAAGCTGTGCCTGGCAGATCCTTTACAACCTTATTCAGTAAAATTATTTTCCTAAATTTATTATACTGTTAAATTATTTAGGATGGGAAGACTAGACACACCCACCAGTCCTCCATGCTTGGGGACTGATGGATCTTTTATACACATGTTTTGGGAGTGTCCGGTAATTCAGAGTTTTGGAATATATAGAACTCCAGGATGGCCTCCCATAGCTGGATCCCAAGATCTTTATCTACTCACCTGATCTGACGACACACAGGATACGTGTTCGCCAAGTACTGTTTCGGTTAAGGGGAAACAACCTCTATGCTACACTGGAGAAATGCATCTTTGAAAATAAATATATTATCTCTGCTCATGGGCTTCAGTTGGAGCCGGAAAAGGTAAAGGCCATTCTAGATTAGCCTTGTCTTTAAGGTCTTCGTGCTATACAGAGGTTTCTGGGTTTTGCGAACTTCTACAGATAATTTATCCCTAATTTTTCTTCACTTATCATTCCCTTCTCAGCCCTCACCAAAAAGGGAGCCAATGCAAAGGATTGCCCCCCTGAAGCTCAATCTGCATTCTCAGAGCTAAAAGGTCCTTCACTTCTGCCTCTGCCGTTCTAAACCATCCAGATGTCTCCCATCAGTTAGACGCCTCTTCCATTGGTGCAGGAGCACTCCTCTTCCAAAGGGAAAAGCTGACTCCTGTGGCTTTTTCTCTAAACTGTTCTCGGCAGGAGAGGGGAACTATTCTATTGGAGATCGTGAGCTTCTAGCCATCAAGTTGGCCCTAGAAGAGTGGAGACATCTGTTGAAAGGTTTGGTAGTTGTCATTTACACAGACCTCAAGAACCTTACCTACTTACAGTCGGCACAACGATTAAATCCACGTCAAGCCAGGTGGTGGCTTTTCTTTGCCAGTTTTCAAGTTCATTTTTGTCCAGCGGACAAAAACGTCAAGGCAGACGCGCTATTCCGATCATTTGAGACAACAGACCATGAAGAGGATTTCCAGCACATCATTGACCCCTCACACATGATAGCTGTAACTCCTCTGCAAATGAAAGACATTCCTCTAGGGAAAACCTACACCCCTCATGCAGACAGGAGGAAAATTCTCTCCTGGTTTCACAATAACAAATTGGCAGGTCATTCTGGCATTCGAAAAACGCGGGATTTTATCACCTGCCACTATTGGTGGACCACGCTACTCAAGGATTTCCACCAAGTGTTCCCAAAAGAAAGCTACTTATTCCAAGCCTGCGGGTCTACTCCAACATCTGCCGGTTCCGGATAGTCCCTGGCATCATATTTCCATGGATTTTATTACAGACCTCCCTCTTCTGGATGTACCACTGTCTGGGTTGTGGTAGATCATTTCTCCAAGATGGCATATTTTGTTTCTCTGTCTGGTCTTTCCTCAGCTCCTCGCCTGGCAAATCTCTTCATTCAGCATGTCTTTCGTCTGCACTGATTGCCTCTCTACATCGTCTCTGATCGTGGCGTCCAGTTCACATCCAAACTCTGGAGAGCTCTGTTGTCAAAGAATCACTACTTGAGCAATTCCCCAGACTGCAAGTTTATGGAATTGCTATATGAGCAATTCCCCAAAGACAGCTGGAGACTGTCTGTATCAAGCGTGCAGGTAAATCAGCTACCTCAAGTCTGTCACCCCTCTGGTCAGCAGAGTCTAAGGCTACTCTATGGTCTTCATGAAAGCCCACCACAAGGCAGATTTATTTTGGCTGCATAGAACCCAGGTTGCTTTTACAGAATTGGACAGGAGGTACAACTGCAGGCAATACCAGAACGGATAACCAGACAAACCAGAGGGGTAATCAGCAAGCAGAGTACAAAACCAGGAGATACTAAAACTCCAAATCGGAGAGCAGAGGGTAAATTCAAAGACAAGCTGAAGTCCAGTTCAAAGAATCCAAACAGTCAAGGTGATTCAGGGTGTAACCAGGAGCTTGATCAGAAACATGCATACACAAGAGAATCACAAGCAACAATGAGAAAACTGAACAGATTCAAATACTACACTCTTGGCCCTTATCGGTTGCAGACAGAGAAATGAGAATGGCTCTGCAACTCAAACGATGGGCCACCCAGAAGCTAGGCTAGTAGTCATGACAACCTTAAAGTGACGGACGTTTCCGAACATCTGCGCAAAACTGGACTTCTCTTCTGCATATCACCCTGAATCCAATGGGCAAGTTGAACGAATTACTCAAGTGCTCGAAAACTATCTCCACCATTTCATTTCAACTCAACATGACAACTGGGTACAACTACTTCTGCGGGCTGAATTCACCTTTAATAATCATACAAGCGAATTCACTACTACTTCTCAGTTTTTCATAGTTTACATCCAACATCCTCATTTGCCTTTCTCCAAATCTGGTAACAAACCAAGTCAGCGATATTGCAGGCGATGGCACGGATGAAGAAATTTGCTGATAGAAAGAGAAGGCCACCACCTTAATTTTCCCTTGGAACGAGAGTCTTGTTGTCCTTCAAGAATATCCGTTTAAAGGTTCCTTTCTACAAATTTGCTCCTAGATTTCTCGGTCCTTTTGAAGTTGTACAACAGATCAATCCTGTGTCCTACAAACTACACCTGCCTGCTACCCAGCTAGTGCTTGTTCTTTGAGGGCCAGTGCGCACACCAGTAAAAGCCTATCCCTGGATACCCTGGACTATTTAAGGAACCCTGCCCACTAGCCCAGTGCCTGAGCAATGTTGTTACTCACCCAGTGCTAGTCTGTGAAAGTTCTGTATACTGTTGCCTGAAACCCGTGTCAGTGTCAAGTCCTGTATCCTGGGTCCAGTGTCCGTGACAAGTCCTGTATCCTGGGTCCAGTGTCCGTGACAAGTCCTGTATCCGTGTCAAGTCTATTATCCTAAGTTCAGTGTCAAGCACAAACCAGCTTCCAGTAATCCAGCAGAAGCCTGCTTCCAATACCTGCAATCGGACAGTGTCCAGCCTGTCACCAAGGTACCATCTACCTGTTACTGTCTTATATCTGTCTGGGCAGCTGCTACTCCGTTACGGCGGAGTAGTCCAGTGGGTTCACATCCCCAGTGGTCGTTACTGTAACGGTTCTCACCAGTTTCTTTGTGGATCCTCTGTGTCGTCTGGAAGATGGTGCTTGGAACCCAGGACAACGCTTGGCACAGCGGATTAGAGGCGGTCGGATGGTAAGGCAAAAGTCAGGACAGGCAGCAGACGTAGTAACAGGTATGGATAGCAATAGGTCAAGGCAGGTGGCAGGCGTCGTAACGGGTATGGATAGCAATAGGTCAAGGCAGGCAAGGATAGTCAAGTTCAGGCAGAGGTCAACAACGGGAAATCCAGACAAAGGCAGAAGGGAAGGAAACAGTGAACAAGGGTACAGGGAAACTCACGGGGAACTTGGTTGAACAAGCATGGATTAGAGGGAGGAGGATCCTTAAATAGGAAGACTTTTGAATTAAGGCGAACGCTGGCCATTTAAGAAAGGACGAGTCAAATGCGCGTGCCCTCTAGTGACTGTAGCCGCACATCGAGGATGACGGCCGCGGAGGGAGGTAAGGGATGCACTTACCTGAAGCCGCCCAGGGCCAGCAGAGCGTCCGGATCTGGTAAGTGGAGCTCGGCATGAGCATGAGGTAATGGGGGGCGCAGGAACCGAAGCAGAGGCAGTGGGAAATACGGGGAACGGCGCGGCAGCCGTTACATTTACACTGTCACGGAGCGGGTTAGTGGACCCACTAGGCCGTACCGCCGCAGCGGGGAGGCAGCTGGCCAAACAGGACACCCCAGAAATACAATGTCCCGCACAAGGGTACCTGAATAGTCCAGATGGTGGCCGCAGCTCTGGCACAGATGAGATGGGTGCAGCAGATGGCGCCAAACGTGGCGGATGACACAGGAGCCGCAAGTTGCGCCAGACGTGGCGGATTCCTCCGGACGTGGCAGATGACACAGGACGTGGCGGATTCCTCCAGACGTGGCAGATTCCTCCGGACGTGGCAGATGACACAGGACGTGGCAGATTCCTCTGGACGTGGCAGATGACACAGGACGTGGCAGATGACACAGGACGTGGCACGACTAGATACTAGGGCAAAGCACGGGAAACAGGAACGGGTAACAAGGTACGGGTAACAACAGGAACGAGAAACACTAAGGGACCATTTGCAAGACAGACTGGGAAAACTAACAACGCTCAGGCATCGAACTAGGGGGCTGGACCCCTCTTATAGCCCAGGGTACTCATGGGTCAAAGGTCGTTCAAGATGTCCGGTGCGCGCGCTGCCCCTTTAAGAGCGGGGACGAGCGTGCGCGCGCACCCTGCGGGCTCCGGCGAAGGTGAGTGGATGCAAGCGCTGGCGTCTCCTGAGGAGGAGGCTGGGGCCAGCGCTTGCCGACTCGTGGCTGCGGCTGTCAGCGGGAGGCTGGAGCGGACAGCCCGCAGCCACGGACGTTACAGTATCCCCCCTATTACGCCCCCTCTTCTTGGGACCGGAGCGAGAGAGAAACTTCTTTAGAAGAGTAGGGGCATTGAGGTTCTCCTCTAGCTCCCAGGACCTCTCTTCGGGACCAAACCCCCTCCAATCCACCAAATACCAGGTCTTTCCTCTCACTCTCTTGGTGTCCAAGATCTCCTTTACCTCAAAGATGTCCGAGGAGCCGCTGGGAGCAACCGCAGTGCTGGGAGTTTTGGAATAGCGGTTTAGGATCACAGGCTTCAGGAGGGAGACGTGGAAGGAGTTGGGAATCCTGAGGGTAGGAGGCAGCCGAAGCTTGTAGGCGACAGGGTTGATCTGCTGCAGGACCTCGAATGGTCCAAGGAACCTGGGAGCGAACTTGTATGAAGGCACCTTCAAGCGAATGTTCCGAGAGGACAGCCAGACTTTAGTCCCCGGAAGATACTGAGGCGGCTCTTTTCTCTTAATATCTGCCTTTCGCTTCATGCGATCTACTGCCAGCAAAATAGAGGACCGGGTCTGTTGCGAGATTTGCAGGAAGTCCCCATATGCAGAGTCAGAAGCGGGAACCTGAGATGAAGTCGACACAGGGAGAGGAACTCTGGGATGTTGACTGTACACGATGTGAAACGGAGTGGAAGTGGTGGACTCACTTGTGTGGTTGTTGTAAGAAAATTCGGCCCATGGTAGAAGCTGTACCCAGTTATCGTGCTGTGAAGAGATGAAATGGCGGAGATAATTCAATCCTCTCAACTTGCCCATTGGATTGGGGGTGATAGGCAGAGGAAAAGTCCAATCTCACATCCAGGAGTTTACAGAGGGCTCTCCAGAACTTAGAGGTAAACTGAACCCCCCGGTCGGACACAATGTGAAGAGGCAAGCCATGCAAGCGGAAGATGTGCTGAATGAAGAGACTTGCCAGACGAGGAGCAGAAGGTAGGCCGGTCAGCGGGATAAAATGAGCCATCTTAGAGAACCGGTCCACCACCACCCAGACAGTGAGTGTTACATCCTGCTGAGTGGGGAAGGTCTGTGACGAAGTCCATCGCAATGTGCTGCCAGGGGGCATTGGGTACAGGCAGAGGTTGAAGCAGGCCGGCAGGCTTGGTGTGAGTCACTTTGTTAGAGGCACACATCGTGCAAGCAGAGACAAAGTCCAGAACATCCTTAGGCAGCGTGGACCACCAAAAGTGACGAGCAATTAGGTCTCGGGTTTTACGGACACCGGCGTGCACAGCAAGTTTAGAACTATGTCCCCAGCGGAGAATTCTACTCCTGTCCGCCAACCGAACAAAAGTCCTCCCAGGAGGGATGTCTCTAACCTGCAGAGATGATGCAGGACGGGTCTATGATGGTCTGTAGGGACTCCACCGTGTCTTCCGTCTTAAACGATCTGGACAGGGCATCGGCCCTCACATTCTTGTCCACGGGACGGTAGTGGAGCGCAAACAGAAAACGGGTGAAGAACAGCGACCACCTGGCTTGACGAGGATTAAGTCTTTGAGCGGACTGAAGGTAAGTGAGGTTCTTGTGGTCGGTGAAGATCAGGATGGGGTGAGCAGCACCCTCCAGAAGATGTCTCCACTCCTCCAGAGCCAATTTGATGGCCAGCAGCTCCCGATCTCCAATGGAGTAATTGCGCTCAGCAGAGGAAAACAGTCTAGAGTAGTAGCCACACACTACAGCCTTTCTTTTGGAGCTCCTCTGGAACAGAAGTGCGCCTGCACCAACAGAGGAAGCGTCCACTTCCAGTGAGAACTGCCGAGATACGTCAGGATGATGGAGGATCGAGGCTGAAGTGAAGGCACTCTTCAGGCTATTAAATGCAGACTCTGCCTCTGGAGTCCACACTTTGGCGTTCACACCCTTCTTGGTAAGGGTCGAGATGGGAGACGTCAGAGAAGAGAAGTTAGGAATAAACTGCCGGTAGAAATTGGCGAATCCCAGGAACCGCTGTATGGCCCTTAAGCCTTGGGGACGTGGCCACTCCAGGACAGCCTTCACTTTCTCAGGATCCATCTTGAGGCCTTGATCCGAGATGATGTAGCCCAGGAAGGGCAGAGAACTCTTCTCAAAGACGCACTTCTCCAGCTTGGCGTATAAATGATTCTCCCTCAATCGTAGTAGAACCTGACGAACATGCCTCCGATGAGTCGTCTAATCTGGGGAGAAAATTAAAATATCATCGAGATAAACAACAACACAGACATAGAGTAGATCTCGGAACATGTCGTTAACTAACTCCTGAAACACTGCGGGAGCGTTACACAGTCCGAAGGGCATCACCAGGTATTCGTAGTGCCCGTCCCGGGTGTTAAATGCCGTCTTCCATTCGTCACCCCGGCGAATCCGGACTAGATTGTAACCCCCACGCAGGTCTAGCTTAGAAAAAATTTTGGCCCCTCGTATGCGATCAAATAGCTCAGAGATGAGTGGCAGCGGGTATTTGTTCTTGACTGTGATCAGGTTGAGGCCCCTGTAGTCAATGCAGGGACGAAGGGATCCATCCTTCTTTTTAACGAAGAAGAATCCAGCCCCGGCCGGGGAGGAAGATTTTCGTATAAAACCCCTCTCCAGATTCTCCTTTATATAGGCCGACATGGATAGAGACTCAGGCAGGGAGAGAGGATATACCCGTCCACGGGGAAGAGAGGCATTAGGAACCAGTTCAATGGGGCAGTCATAGGTGCGATGTGGAGTCAGCGTCTCAGCCTCCTTTTTGCTGAAAACATCTGCATACTGAGCAAAATGGGGAGGCAGTCCCGACAGCGACTGAGGCAGAGAAGGCTTGACAGGATGGATCTGCAGCAGACAACGACCATGGCACTTGGAGCCCCATTGGAGAACCTCTCCAGAATTCCAGTCCAGGACTGGGGCATGTAGTCGAAGCCAAGTCAGGCCCAGCAGAACAGGATTGATGGCTTTGGGCAAAACAAGGAACGAAATAAATTCAGAATGAAGTACTCCAACCTGGAGCTTCAACGGCTTGGTTCTAGAGGTAATGGGATCAGGCAGAGGCAGTCCATTAACTGAGGCAACAGCCAAAGATGTCTCCAGGGGAACTGTGGGCAGCTGAAGATGATCCACAAGCTCTTTCTGGATGAAATTTGCAGCAGAGCCAGAGTCAAGATAGGCAGAGACTTGATGCGTCCTGTCGCCGGATACCAGGGTCACAGGAATAGTCAGTTTGGAAGCGAATCCTCTGTTAGATTCTGTTCCACCTAGTGTTGTCTCTCCAACCAATCCCAGGCAATGGGGTCTCTCCGGCCTCTGGGGGCAAAGACGCACAACATGGCCTCCATGGCCGCAATACAAACAAAGTCCAGAAGTGCGTCTGCGTTGTCTCTCCTGGGTAGACAATTTAACATAATTACTCTGCATCGGGTCCTCTGGTGGGACGACTGAGGAGGATTGCGGGACAGCAGAATCCAGCCTGGGAATTTCTCTCCCCCGGAGAACCTCTTGGGAACGTTCCCGGATCCTCATGTCGACACGGGAGGCGAGTAGGATAAGATCGTCCAGGGTAGATGGCAGATCGCGAGCAGCCAGCTCGTCCTTGATCCCTGAAGACAGTCCCTGCCAGAATGTAGCCACCAAAGCCTCGTTGTTCCAGGTCAATTCAGCAGCCAGGATACGGAACTGAATGGCATACTCGCCCACGGAGAGGTCTCCCTGGTGTAGGGTCAGCAAGGATGCAGCAGCTGAAGAAACTCTCCCAGGTTCCTCAAAGATCGAGTGGAAGGTCTGTAAGAAGCACTGCAAGTCCCGGGTCTCTGGTCCCTGATGTTCCCACAGAGGATTGGCCCATGCCAGGGCTTTGCCGGTAAGGAGAGAGATGATAAAGGCGATCCTGACGTCATCCGAACAGAAGGACCTGGCATGTAGTCTGAAATGGATCAGGCACTGATTCAAAAATCCCCTGCAGGACCTCGGATCTCCGTCATAGCGTGGAGGTAGCGGCAAGAAACACAGGGGGTTGGTACCGGTACAGACAGGAAGTGTAGCAGGCGGAACCGCAGGAACGGGTGCGGTGATGACTGTGGACGGAGCAAGCAGCCGATGGGCTATGGCGTTCACCGACAGGAGGAGCTGGTCTTGTCGTGACTGGAGATCCTCCATCTCAGCCAGCATGCCAGGCAACGTGGCAGATGACACAGGACGTGGCGGATTCCTCCATACGTGGCAGATTCCTCTGGACGTGGCAGATGACACAGGACGTGGCAGATGACACAGGACGTGGCAGATTCCTCTGGACGTGGCACGACTAGATACTAGGGCAAAGCACGGGAAACAGGAACGGGGAACAAGGTACGGGTAACAACAGGAACGGGAAAGACTAAGGGACCATTTGCAAGACAGACTGGGAAAACGAACAACGCTCAGGCATCGAACTAGGGGGATGGACCCCTCTTATAGCCCAGGGTACTCACGGGTCAAAGGTCGTTCAAGATGTCCGATGCCCCTTTAAGAGCAGGGACGAGTGTGCGCGCGCACCCTGCGGGCTCCGGCGAAGGTGAGTGGATGCAAGCGCTGGCGTCTCCTGAGGAGGAGGCTGGGGCCAGCGCTTGCCGACTCGTGGCTGCGGCTGTCAGCGGGAGGCTGGAGCTGACAGCCCGCAGCCACGGACGTTACATACACTATGTATATTTGTACTTTTTTGAAGTCTTACTAAAATTTACCTTTAAAAAACCTAGGTAGTGTAATGTATTCTAGCAACACTCAGTGCTGCAGGCCTTCAAGTCCCCTAGTGGTACAAAAAAAAAAAAGTTTATAATTTTTTTTTATAAAAGTGTAAAAATAAAAGTTATAAGTTAATAAGACAAAAACGGTTTATTTTCCTATAATAAGTCTTTTATTATAGGAAAAAAAATGAAAACGTTAATAAAAACAAAAGTACACATATTTGGTATCACAGCGTTCGTAACGACCCAATCTATAAAACTATAATGTTATTTGTTCCACACGGTGAACACCGCAAAAATAAAAAAAAATGACTGAATCACTATTTTTTTTTGGTCACCACCCCTGCCAAAATATAGAATAAAAAGTGAACAAAAAGTCACATGTACCCCAAAAGAGTACCAACAAAAACTACAGATTGTCTTGCAAAAAATAAGCCATCACACAGCTCCGGTGGAGAAAAAATAAAAAGTTCTAGCTCTCAGAATATGGCAATGCAAAATGTGCAGAGTGCTGCAAAAGCGGATAAGATCAGGCGCCATTTATCAGTGCGACACCGGCCACACATCTGCGGATTATATATTTACAGCATTATAAGGGTATGTTCACATGGCTTAGCAAAATATGTCTGAAAATACGGAGCTGTTTTCAGGCGAAAACAGCTCCTGATTTTCAGATGTTTTTGTAGCAACTCGTGTTTTTCGCGGTGTATTTTACGGACGTTATTGGAGCTGTTTTTCAATGGAGTCAATGAAAAACGCCTCCAAAAACGTCCCAAGAAGTGACATGCACTTCTTTTTCGTGGGCGTCTTTTTATGCGCCGTATTTTGACAGCGACGCTTAAAATAACACCTCGTGGGAACAGAACACCGTAAAACCCATTGAAAGCAATGGGCAGATGTTTGTAGGCGTAATTGAGCAATTTTTGTCAGGCGTAATTTGAGGCGTAAAACGCCCGAATTACGTCTGAAAACAGTGAGTGTGAACATACCCTCATATTATAACCTGATGTACTCCCATGGTACTAATAAAAACTACAGCTCGTCCCACAAAAAAATAAGCCCTCACACCACCCAATCAACCATAAAAATAAAAAAGTTATGGCTCTCGGAATGTGGTGAAACAAAACAATTTTTTTTTTTTAACAAATAGTTTTTTCTTTGCAAAAGTAGTAAAATATAAAAAAAACGATATAAATTTGGAGTAATCGTATTGAGACGCAGAATAAAGTTAAGTTGTCATTTTTACCACATGTTGAAAGCCGTAAAAATTAAACCCAAAAAACAATGGAGTTGAATAAGTTTTATCCAATTTCAGCCCGCAAAGAATTTTCAGTTTCCTAGTACATTATATGGTACTTTAAATGGTGTCACTAGAAACTACAACTCTTCCTATTTTGTGTGGCATTACTATGTGTTTACAAGTAGATACATTTAAATTTAGAAAAATGCTAATTTTTGCACATTTTCTCTACATTTTGGTGTTTTTTTTAACAATATTGAATTTATCGAGCACATTTTCTCACTAGCATAAATGTCACGAGAAAACAATCTCATAATCGCTTGGATAGGTAAAAGCATTCCAAAATTATTACCACATAAATTAACACGTCAGATCGGCTGTGCCACAGGCTGTGTCCTAAAGGGTTTAATGTTATTAGAAAACACTTCATTCTGTTTTCTGATTGTTTGAATATTCATTTTTCATATCATAAAAGGTAAGGCCCCATCAACATCATGCGCTTTCCCTACATTTATTGTGTTTGTCGGGAAAGCTCCAGATGTACACGATAAACATGTTATCCAGACGGAAACCAAAAGAGTGTTGTTTTGGCCTCTGTCAGGCTGGTATACGTCGGTATACCTTTTTTTCGAAGGATGGAATCATGTAGACTACGCTATTCCATCCTAAAATGTATACATCATGGTAGAACGTTTTGGGTTTTTTTAACGTCAGGAGCAGTGCTTGAGTCCCCGGGCAAACGCTAACGGATGCTCTGCTCATGGACTCCAGCGCTAGGAAACTCCTGATGTCACGGTCCATGTATGCAAAATAGTGACCAAAATACTTGTGTGTGAAGTGGGTGTAAGTGCATAGGCAGGTGTTGATCAGGCTTTGTTTAGGTTATTTTGTTGCAGTTTTAGATCGAAAAATAACCAATTCATCCTTAGGGCCGGTTCACATCAGCGTTGGCTTTCCGTTGAGGGGTTCCGTCTGAGGTTTCCGTTGGGTGAACCCCTCAACGGAAAGTCAAATGGAAACCTTAGCTTCCGTTTGCATCACCATTGATATCAATGGTGAAGAAAACGTTGCTAATGGCTTCCGTTTGTCACCATTCTGGCAGGTTTCCGTTTTTCTGACTGAATCAATAGCGCAGTTGAACCCCTCAATGGAAAGCCAACGCTGTGAACCGGCCCTTAGGGTGTATTCACACGTGCAGAACAGATCCCTATTCCCAGACGTGGTGGAGACAGAATTAGGATAGAATTGGACCCATACCCTGCAATCACTTGAACCCAATGGCCTTAATAGAGAATATAAAATACAAAGCTTTTGTTGGCAGTTGTCTCCTACTTTCAGCTGATTTTCTATAAAGCCCATATGTCAGGTAATTTGCTTACCTTGATGTCCATTTATATTGACTTTTTTATTGTATCACTTTCTCTTTTTAATCCTGATATTCTATCTCTCAACCCGTGATTATTGTTTGCCCATATGAATTATCCCACTAAGGCTTCGTTCACATCTGCGCTAGGGCTCCGTTCTGACGTTGTGTCGGAACGGAGCCCTGACAGAAACCTTTGGTTTCCGTTTGTGTCAGTCAGGGTCCTGTTCCGACGGAAAGCTCTGACGGAACGGGACCCTGGCGCAGATGTGAACGAAGCCTTATATATTACCTATATACTTATAATTACCTGCTCTAATTCTGTCTTTTTGATAGACCCTTTTCTTATTTACACACGTAGCTCATATGTTCCTGCCTTGCATTCATTTGTTCTTGTATTATCTGTTAGATAAGACTCTCTTTACATGTACACATTTGGTCTGTGTCATAATGGCTTTATATTCCAGGCGTTTTGAGTTTCTATTAGTGCCATCTGCTTACATTGGCAATCCGCTATTGGGCCTAGCCTTAAAGGGGTATTCCATTTTGGACAATCTCCACTTGTTAGAATAGAATTGGATCCATACCTTGAGAATAAGCATATCACAAAGTGTCCCACTGTTAGATCCCTCGATTAGCTGCAATCACTGTGGAAACCTGGCAGTAATCGTTCAACTACCCTGCAGCGCTACCACTGGGGAAATGAAGAATTACACAGTGCTCATTCATATCAATGGCTTGTCTGTCTAATGCAGGACAGGCCAGGTTCTCAAGAGCAAAAGAGATGCTCTTTGTAGCTGCTCTCCACTGTGGCCAAGAGATGAGGATCCTCAAAAGGGGAAACCCTCTAGCAACACAATGTTCCCTAATAGGGTATATGAAAAGCGAATCTGTCAGCTTAATATGATGCTCTATGTAAGGGTAGAATATTACAGTTAAATGGGCCCGTACTCCTTGTAGCCAAAACATTTTGTACCCTTGGGCTAATAGGATCACTAAAATAATATGCCGGACTCATAGTTAGGAGTCCGTCACATTCGCGAGGGTAGTGCTCCCCCTGCCTTTAAGGCCAGTGATTGAGGGGCTGCTGTGCATGCATGTTTACCCAGGAGCTTGTCAGTCACCAGAGATATAAGCAGGGGGGGCGCTCCCCTACATCGCACTCATAACTAGGAGTCCGCCGTATTTTTTTAGCGATCCTATTAGACAAACTGCATTTTTTTTGTGCCGTTTTGGTTGCTGGGAGTATCGACCTGTAGCTGTAATATACTGACCTTACATAGGGCATAGATCTTTAAGGGATATCCCCACCCAGGGTTGCCTTCATTTATTTTGGCTATACAATAACTCTTCTAGGCATAATATTACCTGTTATATTGAATAGCATTATACTATTTGTGACAATGACAAGATATATGGCATGCTATAAATGTCTGGTTTTCTGTATGTCACTATGTTAGTAGCAGTAGCATGTTTTGTGTTATTACACTGTATTGCAGAATTTTCTTCATCTCATAGTGAAATGACCTATTTACATCATCCTATACCCAGATGATTTGAAAAAGGTCACGTCATATGACTGAAACGTTACAGAGCGAATTTGTGCATTGCAGAACGAATAAAACCGATTAAGTATTATAAGCGAATGACACATCATAAGGTACGTTCACAGGACTACAGCGGGGCACTTGTACAGCGACAGTGATGGAATGGTGTGGAATTTCTAAAGGGAAGTATATTGAAAATTGTGGTTTTCTCAGCATTTCAGACTGAATTAAAGGGGTTTTCCCAAAGTCAATATTTATCACCAATTCGCAGCATAAGTGATAAATATCTGATCGCGGGGGTCCAGCTGCTAGGACCCCCACCGATCAAGAGAACGGTCTTACTTTGTTGTCCCTGAGAACACCATAGGAATGGAGCGGTAGTGCGCATGCTCGGCCATCGCTCCATTCATTTCCACGGGGCTGCCGAGCGCTATCTTTGGCAACCCCATAGAAATGAATGGAGTGGTGGCCGCGCATGCGCACTTCCATTCCTATGGTGTCCACAGGAACAACACAATGTATCACCTTTCCTGTTGCCAGGTGATAAATATTGATTATGGGAAAACTTCGTAAAATATTTTTTTATCCCTGGAAAGTGTCATTAAATACAAGAAAAGATGCAATTATAATAACTGGGGGGCGGGGGGTACAGTTGTGGAGACTAAAAATAAAACCCATTCATCTTTGCAATGTGCTACTCCAAAAGACGTGAAAAACGCTGTCAGCGCAAGCATGCTGGAACGGCCAGTTCCGCAAACCAGTGACTTCTAGCAGTGATTACCTGATACGCTCTGTGCTGCGGCTTGTCACGTTATATCGTGTTTGTTCTCCGGTGATGTCACTGTCAGATCACGGAGATGCCGGAAGACACTCTCAAGCAGAAGGCGCAGCTTCGCCAATGACGTCACTACATAGGTCTCCTTCAGAAGGCGGCCGGAAGGAGGAGCGAAGTCACGTGACACAGGTTGCCTTTGTGACGTCAGTTCGCGAACCTCGCGCATGCGTCGTAACGCTGTCAAACGGGAGGCGGCGAACGAGGCCGGTTACCCAGCGTGCCCCACGGATTTACCGGGCCCGGGGGGGTGTTGAAACATGGCGGCCCACAGTGAAGGGATCAGACGAAGATTGTAGAACGGACAATTATTGTCTCTCTCAGGGGGTCGGGTTGTGAGGCCGTTCCTTACTCTTCAACCGGAGCTGATTCTTAACGTGATTTCACCAGGCAACTTTGACCTCCCACCCCGGACCCGGAGTCACCGGGGGTCTGGCACTAGATGGAGGATCTCCCGGTGGCTGGTGCAATGGCTGCTTCAATAAGGCCGCAGGTCGGGGGTCCTATACAGGCCCAAACACAGGGAGTCCCCTCAGAGCCGGGTTGTGAGCTTCCTGCTCGGCCGCCTCAGTACACCATCCCGGGGATTCTGCACTATATCCAGCATGAGTGGGCCCGCTTCGAGATGCAGAGAGCGCACTGGGAAGTGGAGAGGGCTGAGCTGCAGGTGAGAGAGCCGGGAGACTGCTGGACGAGGTCCGGCTCTAGGCCATAGAGGCGGCTGTTCTGTGTCACTCCAGGCAGTGCTGGAGTAAGGAGCAGCTCCAGGAGACGGCAGGAAGCTGGGCCCAGTCTGGTCACTCTGGAGGCCATCTTGGGTATTAGTGTGGCCTCTGTGCCGTGTCCCAGCTTCACCTCAGCCGGCTCTTGTAGACTTCTAATCCCGTGTATCATGTCTATGACCCCGGGCCTCTACATGTCACTACCTGTGAGGTGGGAGAGCCTTGTGTCAGGTCTTGGTGACCTTGGGCTTATTGCACCCTGTACCCCAAGGCTGCTGTATAAGGAGATGCCGCCACTATCCACTATAAATGTTCTGCCGAATAATTCAATTTAGGCTCCATAGAAATCTTGTGGCAGTTTCACGACCAATGAATGCACTTGTTTCTGTGTAGCAGGAAAGAAACTCTCTGGTTCTTCACTGTTTTATGATCGGATGTGAAGTTACCGAACTACTGGTCCCCAACCATCATTCGTGTGGCTACGTTCACACGAGCGTGACAGATTTACATGTGTGTGTTGCGTTATGCATCTGTGTGCGTTGCGGGTGGCAAGCACTTTTTTTTTTTCTTAATGTTATTGATGCGTGTAACACGGACTGCACACGGACTTCCATCCGTGTGCTGTCTGGTTTTCACGCACCTATTGAAAATGCACCAATATAGGACACCCGGTGAGTTTCACGCAGCAAACTCGATGCGTGGAAACTTTCGCATGTGGGAATGCCCCTGTTGAAATCGATGGGGCCTTGTGCTTTGCGTTATTTCAAGATTCACGTTCGTGTGACTGGGCCCTTAGTGTATAGAATAATAGTGAGTAATAAGGATGAAGCATGGGCTGACACATCCGGGAATGACTCACTTGTTGCCAAGTAGATTAGGTCACAAGTGCCGTAAACTCCTTCCACTAAGTAGTAACTGCATCAAAATGTAAAACTGTAAATGTAACTTTATTACTTTGTTTACAAGACTTGTCTGAATGTGATCAGTCACTTCTCAAGGAGATATAGCAAAATGTACGGCCAGATTCACACAGCAGATTTAATGCATTTAAAGAGGCTCCGTCACCACATTATAAGTGGCCTATATTGTACATGATGTGATCGGCGCTGTAATGTAGATTACAGCAGTGTTTTTTTAGTTAGAAAAACAATAATTTTTGACGGAGTTATGACCTATTTTAGATTTATGCTAAGGAGTTTCTCAATGGACAACTGGGCGTGTTTTACTATATGGCCAAGTGGGCATTGTGGAGAGAAGTGTATGACGCTGACCAATCAGTGACCAATCAGCGTCATACACTTCTCTCCATTCATTTACACAGCACATAGTGATCTTATTACATTACTATGTGCAGCCACATACACACACATTAACGTTACTGCAGTGTCCGGACAGTGAATATACATTAACTCCAGCCAGGACATGTCTATTCACAATCCTGACACTACTGTAGCGTCTGTGTGATATTTACCGCAAGGCAAGCGTAATCTTGTTTTAAATTACAGGTTCCATCGTAATCTCTTGCCTTGCTGTAAATATCACACAAACGCTACAGAAGTGTCAGGATTGTGAATAGACATCACGTCCTGGCTGGAGGTAATGTATATTCACTGTCCGGACACTGCAGTAACGTTAATGTGTGTGTATGTGGCTGCACATAGTGATCTAGTTAAAGAGGCTCTGTCACCAGATTTTGCAACCCCTATCTGCTATTGCAGCAGATAGGCGCTGCAATGTAGATTACAGTAACGTTTTTATTTTTAAAAAACGAGCATTTTTGGCCAAGTTATGACCATTTTTGTAGTTATGCAAATGAGGCTTGCAAAAGTCCAAGTGGGCGTGTATTATGTGCGTACATCGGGGCGTTTTTAATACTTGTACTAGCTGGGCGCTGTGAAGAGAAGTAACATCCTCTTCTCTTCAGAACGCCCAGCTTGTGACAGTGCAGATCTGTGACGTCACTCACAGGTCCTGCATCGTGACGGCCACATCGGCACCAGAGGCTACAGTTGATTCTGCAGCAGCATCAGCGTTTGCAGGTAAGATCGACTTACCTGCAAACGCTGATGCTGCTGCAGAATCAACTGTAGCCTCTGGTGCCGATGTGGCCGTCACGATGCAGGACCTGTGAGTGACGTCACAGGTCTGCACTGTCAGAAGCTGGGCGTTCTGAAGAGAAGAGGATGTTACTTCTCTTCACAGCGCCCAGCTAGTACAAGTATTAAAAACGCCCCGATGTACGCACATAATACACGCCCACTTGGACTTTTACTTTAAACACGCCTACTTGGACTTTTGCAAGCCTCATTTGCATAATTACAAAAATGGTCATAACTTGGCCAAAAATGCTCGTTTTTTAAAAATAAAAACGTTACTGTAATCTACATTGCAGCGCCTATCTGCTGCAATAGCAGATAGGGGTTGCAAAATCTGGTGACAGAGCCTCTTTAAGATTACTATGTGCTGTGTAAATGGAGAGAAGTGTATGATGCTGATTGGTCAGTGTCATACACTTCTCTCCACGACGCCCACTTGGTCAAAAAGTAAAACACGCCCAGTTGTCCATTAAGAGACTCATTAGCATAAAGCTAAAATAGGTCATAACTCCGTCAAAAATTATCGTTTTTCTAAATAAAAAACACTGCTGTATTCTACATTACAGCGCCGATCACATCATGTACAATATAGGCCACTTATAATGTGGTCACAGAGCCTCTTTTAAGGTTGTTTTCTTTTTATAACTAAATCTGCATGGTTGGGAAAGTAAGTATTATTCTATTTCTTTCTTAGGCTAAGGCTGTGTTCACATCGGCGTTGCAACCGTTAAGGGGTTCCGTCTGAGCTTTCCATCGGGGGAACCCCTCAACGGAAAGGCAAATGTAAGCCTTAGCTTCCGTTTGCATCACCATTGATCCCCATGGTGACGGAAACTTTGCTAATGGTTTCCATCTGTCACTGTTGTGAAAGGGTTCTGTTGTTTTGACAGAATCAATAGCGCAGAATCGACTGGTCAACGGTGACAAACGGAAATCATTGGTAAAGTTTCCGTCACCATTGAGATTAAGGGTATGTTCACACGGCCAAATTTCAGACGTATACGAGGCGTATTATGCCTCGTTTTACGTCTGAAAATAGGGCTGCAATACGTCGGCAAACATCTGCCCATTCATTTGAATGGGTTTGCCGACGTACTGTGCAGACGACCTGTTATTTACGAGTCGTCGTTTGACAGCTGTCAAACGACGACCCGTAAATTTACTGCCTCGGCAAAGAAGTGCAGGGCACTTCTTTGCGACGTAATTTGAGCCGTTCTTCATTGAAATCAATGAAGCACGGCTCAAGGTTTACGAGCGTCTCAGACGCCTCGTAAATTACGAGGAGGAGCTTTTACGTGTGAAACGAGGCAGCTGTTAACAGTCTGTCTTTTCACACGTAACTGCCTCTCAGCGTGTGAACATACCCTAATGGTGATGCAAACGGAAGCTAAGGTTTCCATTTGCCTTTCCGTTGAGGGGTTCCCAAGCACGGAAAGCTCAGACGGAACCCTTCAACGGAAAGCAACGCTGATGTGAACAGGCCCCAAGTTCACACTTGCGTTGTATAATCCGTTACTCTGATCTGTTTTTATATTAAAACAAGGCCCCATTCAAATCGTGTTTGTGCTATCCGTCGAGCATATACGTTTTTTAATAAAAATGTTGCCCGTTGTAAACAGAAAATGGTACACGTTTGTATACGTTTTCATCTGTTTTTTTTATAGCGTGTTTGCTCATACGTCGGTTAACGTTTCTGTCCGTTTTTTTACCCCCAAAAAGTGTGGTGTTTTTTTTTAAGTGAACACTGATGGGAACAAAAATTAAAAACAGATTTACTATATATAAACGGATACAAACGTATAACATTACGTTTGTATACGTCGTCCATTGAGATCAATGCTAAAAAAACCTTTACATCGCGTATACATTTTAAAAAAAAATACAGAATAGCGTAGTAGGCTATGCTTTTCAGTACTTGAAAAAAAAAGTATCCCAACATAAACCATGACAAACCTAGACCAAACGGATGCTATTTTGGTCTACGTTTGACCCATTATATTCTATGTATACACCGAGCTATACGTTCTCAAAACTTTTTTTAGTGTTTAAAAATGTATATGCCCGGCAGGTAGCACAAACGTGATGTGAATGGGGCCTAACTGACAAAAACGGATGCATTAAAAATCCCATTGAAATTAATGGGATTTTTAATTGCATCCGTTTGCTTCCGTTATATAAGGCTTAGTTTACATATCCATTAGGGCTCTATTCTGACGTTCCGTTTGAGCTTTCCATCAGAATGGAGCCCTCACTGACACAAACGTAAATCATAGGTTTCTGTTTCAATCACCATTGATTTCAATGGTGACGGATCCGGTGCTAATGGTTTCTGTTTGTCTCCATTGTGCAAGGGTTCCGTCGTTTTGACGGGATGAATACCGTAGTCGGCTACGCTATTGATTCCGTCAAAACGACGGAACCCTTGCACAACTGAGACAAACGAGAAACCATTGGCACTGGATCCGTCACCGTTAAATTCAATGGTGATGGAAACGGAATCCTATGTTTTCCGTTTGTGTCAATGGAGACCTGATGCAGATGTGAACGAAGCCTTAGGCTACGTTCACATCTGCGTCAGGACTCTGTTCCGACTTTCTGTCGGAGCTTTCCGTCGAAACTGCCCCGACTGACACGAATGGAAACCATAGGTTTCCGTTTCCATCACCGTTGATTTCAGTGGTGACAGATCCTGTGCCAATGGTTTCCGTTTGTCTCCGTTGTGCAAGGATTCCGTCGTTTTGACAGAATCAATAGTGTAGTCTACTACGGTATTCATCCCGTCAAAACGACGGAACCCTCGCACAACGGAAACAAACTGAACATAGCCTTAGTCGTCCGTTTGTTTTTCTTTTAAGGATTTAAAGTGCAGAGTACAGGACTTTTTTTTTTTTCTCCGTTCAAAAAAAACGGATGTATAACTGATCGGTTATTTTTAACAATGTAAAACTAATACTAAGCGAGCGGATTGTAATCAGTTTGCATCAGTTTTTTTCATCAGTTAATAGAAGTTTTTTTTTCTTGCTCTGCCCATTTGCAGACTGCATTTTGCAAATCAATTAAAATTCTATTGACAGGAAAACACCACTAGAGATAGGAAGAAACTGGAAGTGACCCCCAGCAGACATTCTATTGCCGTTTTGGGGCTGTATCTACATAAAGTTTGGTGAGAGAATATTTTTTTTTAGCTTTGTCATAATTGATGAATTAAAGGCCCCCAAGGGAAAAATAATTCTAGCAGCAGACTAACAACTAAACAAAAAAGGGTGCCAAAAAAAAAGATCCATTATCAATTGAATAAAACGGATGCAAACGGATGCTTCTTGTCCGTTGTTTTGACGGATGCATTAAACTAATCCTTTAACCACTTGCGGACCTCCCATAGACTATAAACGTCCGGACGGACCGCAATTAACTCTGCAGGGCCGTTCTAGAACGTCCTCCAGAGTTAATACTTTTTTTCCGCTCTGTGGTGGCATTTAGCTCCGTGATCCAGCTGTCTCCAGACAGCTGACATCACGGAGCTCTGGGCATGTGATCATTGTGACAACCTGCTCAGCGACACCCACCTCCCCCCTTGCTCCATCCGAACGAACTGGCAGGGAGGGAGAATAAAAATAGTATGTAATAAAACACACACATTTTTTTTTTTTTTACCTCCAATAAATAGATTTCTACCTATAGTTTTAATAATATATATATATATATATATATTCAGGAGAAATAAATCTTGCAGCACTCCAACAGGATGAATGAAAAAAACTGTGATTTATTCAAGCCAACATACAGCGGTGCGACGTTTCAGTCCAACATTTTCATGCTTGAAAAAAGTCCTAATGTTGGACTGAAACGTCGCACCTCTGTATGTTGGCTTGAATAAATCACAGTTTTTTTCATTCATCCTGTTGGAGTGCTGCAAGATTTATTTCTCCTGAATATTGATTAAGTCCTAGGATCTGGACTGCTTGCTGGCACCTGTTCACATATGTAAGCTTTCTCTTACTGAGATTGAGTGCTGCTGCTTTCTCTGTTTGAATATATATATATATATATATATATATATATATATATATATATATATATATTGTACAGTTTTAGTCCCCATGAGCACGGCCGTAATTTTGATCCGCCATTACGGACTGTAATTGCGGATCAAAGTATGGACCCATTCTTTTCTATTTCCCACAGACACCTTCCCGTATATTTAAAGAGGATCTGTCACCAGATTATAAGTGCCCTGTCTCCTACATAATCTGATCGGCTCTGTAATGTAAATAACAAGTGTTTTTTATTTTGAAAAATGATCATTTTTGAGCAAGTTATGAGCAATTTTAGATTTATGCTAATTAGTTTCTTAACCCCTTCAGGACCAAGCTCATTTTGGCCTTCAGGACCAGACCCATTTTTTCAAATCTGACATATTTCACTTTATGTGGTAATAACTCCGGAATGCTTTTACCTATCAAAGCGATTCTGAGATTGTTTTCTCGTGAGACATCGGACTTTATGATAGTGGAAAAATTTGGTCTATAAATTCAATATTTATCAGTGAAAAACACCAAAATGTTGTGAAAAATTTCAAAAATTAGCATTTTTGTAAATGTATCTGCTTGTAAGACAGGCAGTTTTACCACACAAAGTTGTTGCTAATTAACATCCCCCATATGTCTACTTTATATTTGCATCGTTTTTTGAACGTCCTTTTATTTTTCTATGACATCACAAGGCTTAGAACTTTAGCAGCAATTTCTCACATTTTCAAGAAAATTTCAAAAGGCGATTTTTACAGGGGCCAGTTCAGTTGTGAAGCGGCTTTTAGGGCCTTATATATTAGAAACCGCCAAAAAGTCACCCCATTTTAAAATCTTCACCCCTCAAAGTATTCAAAACAGCATTTAGAAAGTTTCTGAACCCTTTAAATATTTCACAGAAATTAAATCAACGTGGAGGTGAAATTTTCAAATTTCATTTTTTTTTTGCAGAAATTCATTTTTAATCTATTTTTTTTGTAACACAGAAGTTTTTACCAGAGAAACGCAACTCAATATCTATTGCCCAGATTCTGCAGTTTTTAGAAATACCCCACATGTGGCCCTAGTGTCCTAATGGACTGAAGCATCGGCCTCAGAAGCAAAGGAGCACCCAGTGGATTTTGGGCCTCCTTTTTATTAGAAAATATTTTAGGCACCATGTCAGGTTTGAAGGGCTCTTTCGGTGCTAAAACAGTGGAAATCCACCAAAAGTGACCCCATTTGGGAAACTACACCCCTTGAGGAAATTATCTAGGGGTCTAGTGAGCATTTTGAGCCCGCAGGTTTTTTGCAGAAATTATTGGAAGTAGGCCGTGAAAATTAAAATCTACATTCTTTCAAAGAAAATGTAGGTTTAGCTCATTTTTTTCTAATTTCCACAAGGACTAAAAGGAGAAAATGCACCACAACATTTGTAAAGCAATTTCTCCCGAGTAAAACAATACCCTGCATGCGGTAATAAACGGCTGTTTGGACACACGGCATGGCTTAAAAGGAAAAGTGCGCCATTTGGCTTTTGGAGCTCAAATTTAGCAGGAATGGTTTGCGGAGGCCATGTCGCATTTGCAAAGCCCCTAAGGGACCAAAACAGTGAAAACGCCAAAAAAATGACTCCATTGAGAAAACTACACCCCTTCAGGAATCCATCTAGGGGTGTAGTGAGCATTTTGACCCCACAGGTGTTTCATAGATTTTATTAGAATTGGGCAGTGAAAATAAAAAAAATCCTTTTTCTTCAATAAGACGCAGCTTTAGCTCCAAATTTTTAATTTTCTTAACAAATAAAGGAAAAAAAGAACCCTAACATTTGTAAAGCAACTTCTCTGGAGTATGGCAATACCCCACACGTGGTCATAAACTGCTGTTTAGACAGCAGTGTACAGATTTTGCTGCATTTGGTTTCTGGTCGCTATGTTGCATTTGCAAAGTCCCTGTGGAACCAAAACAGTGGATCCCCCCCAGAAGTGACCCCATTTTGGAAACAACACCCTCAAGGTATTCACCTAGGGGTGTAGTGAGCATGTTAACCCCACAGGTGTTTTGCAGAAATTCGTGTGCACACGATGTGGGAGAGTGAAAATGGGAATTTTTCCTTAGATACGCCAATATGTGGTGCCCGGCTTGTGCCACCATAACAAGACAGCTCTCCATTTTTATGCAGTGTTTCCCGGTTTTAGAAGCACCCTACGTGTGGCCCTAATCTTTTGCCTGGACATTCGACAGGGCTCAGGAGTGAAAGAGTACCGTGTAAAATTGAGGCCTAATTTGGCGACGTATAAAGTATTGGTTCACAATTGCAGAGGTTCAGATGTGAAATAAAAGAAACCCCTGAGAAGTGACCCCATTTTGGAAACTACACCCCTCAAGGCATTTATTAAGGGGTGTAGTGAGTATTTTCATCCCACGTGTCTTTTCCATAAATGATTGCGCTGCCGAAGGTACAAATTAAAATTTTGCCCTAGATATGCCAATTCATTGTCAAATATGTCGTGCCCAGCTTGTGCCACTGAGGACACACACCTCAAAAATTGTTAAAAGGGTTCTCCCGGCTTTGGCGATGCCAAATATGTGGACATAAACAGCTGTTTGGGCATGCTGTAGGGCTCAGATCGGTGGGAGCGCCATTTGGCTTTTGGAGCGTGGAATTTGCTTGGTAATAGTTTTGTTTGGAGTATCACTGGTGTTTCCGTTTATAATGTGGGGCATACGTGAGCTCGGAAGAGTACATCGGGGCAAAGTCAGGTGGTATAATAATAAGGTAAAAAATATAAGAAAATGATCCATAGATGTGTGTTACGCTGTGATCGATCCTTTCTGCACAGGCTGGTGTCGCACTGATAAATGGCGTCCTTTCTTATCCCCCTTTTGGTCCACACTCTGCACCTTTGCAGTTTGGGGAATTTTGCCGGGAAAGTGTTGTCCTAGTATAACACGGGCACCGTCGCTTCCAGCGGATATGTTTGGGCCCTCCCCTTCCTGGTTCCCTAATTTTAGTGCCTTGATACATCGCCTTTTGAAACGGAAGAAACGTTCCCCTCGGGCCGGCACAACTGCATATTTTTCTTTCCTGAATTATTGGAGCCTTAACTTATTTTATATTTTCATAGACGTAGTGGTATGAGGGCTCTTTTTTTTACGGGACATGCTGTAGCTTTTATTGGTACCATATTGGGGTACATGCAACTTTTTGATCACTTGTTATCCTTTTTTTGGGAGGCAAGGTGACAAAAAAACAGCAATTCTGCCATAGCTTGTTTTTTTTATATACAGCGTTCACCGTACGTTATAAACTACATGTTACCTTTATTCTGTGGGTCAGTACGATTCCGGCGATACCTAATTTATAGAACTTTTTTATAACTTTTTGCACAATAAAATTACTTTTGGAAAGAGAATGTATTTCTTCTGTCGCGATGTTGAGAGCCATAACTTTTACATTTTTCGTCGATGGAGCGGTGTGAGGGTTTGTTTTTTGCGAGACGAGGTATAGATTTTATAGGTACCGTTTTTGGATACATGCGACTTTTTGATCTCTTTTTATTTCAATTTTTGGAAGACGGTGACCAAAAAAACTAATTATGGCAGTGTTTTTGAGTTTTTTTACGGTGTTCACTGCGCTGGATAAATAACATAATATTTTTATAGTTTAGGTCGTTACGGTCGCAGCGATACCAAATATGTATGTCTTTATTTTTTTTTTCAATAATAAATGACTTGATAAGGGAAAAAGGGCGATTGTGTTTTGTGTTATTACTTGAAACTTTTATTGTATGTTTTACAACTTTTATTTTTACTTTTTTTACACTTTTTTTTTACACTTTTTTTTAGTCCCACTAGGGGACTTGAAGGTCCAACTGTTTGTTTGATGTTCTAATACATTGCACTACCTATGTAGTGCAATGTATTGGAACTGTCAGTTGTTCACTGACAGCAAGCCGATCAGGCTCCGCCTCTGGGCGGGGCCTAATCAGCTTACGTAATGGCAGACAGGAGTCCATTGTTAGGGCTCCTGTTGCCATAGTAGCAATCGCCAGCCTTGCCATCGCGTGGCAAGGCTGCCGATTTGCTACAAACCTCTAGGATGCAGCGATCACAATGGATCGCTGCATCGAAGGGGTTAATGCCAGAAATCGGCCCTGCCGACGACGGGGCATAGGAGGATTCCGTTACAGGCTGATCGGGAGATAAGTATTAGCCCTCCGATCGCCTTTGCAGCCACTGGCAACCCAGCGATCACGTTGCTGGGGTGCCGGTGGCTATAAACTCCTCACATGCTGCGATCTCTATTGAACGCAGCATGTGAGGGGTTAATCGGCCGGATCGGATGCTAGTTCCGGTCCTGGCCGATACCTCAGGGTGACAGCTGTAACATACAGCTGTCACCCGGCGGTGATGTCGCTGGCTCAGCTCCTGAGCCAGCTTCATCTCCATGACGTACAGTTACGTGAAAAGGCGGTAAGCCACCAGCTTTAATCATGTAAATGTACGTGATTGGGCGGGAAGGCGTTAATAGACAACTGGGCGTGTTTTTACTTTTTACCAACTGGGTGTTGTACAGAGGAGTGTATGAGGCTGACCAATCAGTGACCAATCAGCATCATACACTTCTCATTGTTCCAGCCCATTGCTATAGTGTGATTGTGCAGTGAAAGAAGCTGGGCTGGAACAATGAGAAGTGTATGACGCTGATTGGTCACTGATTGGTCAGCCTCATACACTCCTCTGTACAACACCCAGTTGGTAAAAAGTAAAAACACGCCCAGTTGTCTATTAAGAAACTCATTAGCATAAATCTAAAATTGCTCATAACTTGATCAAAAATGATCGTTTTTCAAAATAAAAACCACTTATCTACACTACAGCGCCAATCAGATTATGTAGGAGACAGGGCACTTATAATCTGCTGACAGATCCTCTTTAAGGGAAGGTATCTGGGCCGTAGAAATGACCCGCAAAAAAAGACGTTCTATTTTTATTTTATTTTACGAACCGTGCTCCTGATTTTATGGTCCACAAATGCGAGTGTCTGTCCCCGGACATGCCTGTAATTACCGGCTGTGATAACAGGCACGGCCGTGTGCAGGGGGCCTTAGGTTGGGGCTACACGGCGACTTTGGCCATGACACTGGTCGCATGCACATAGATCGCTTTGGATAATTTTCTCTACAAAAAACAGTTTGTGCACAATTCATTGTAAGCTCCACCTTGCGCCCAGCGTGTATGAAATGCACACATTTTTGGTATCGTTTAAGTCGGCAGAAGTTGCCATATATATATTCAGGTGTGTTTGCCCATTGGCATACACCAGATGTCAAAAAAAGTCACCTGAATTCTCATACTTGGAAAAAAATTGCAGTTTTAATTTTTTCATCCCAGTCCATGAATCGTCTGGAAAAAAAATAGAGGTCTAAAATCTTTCATATGTTACTAATCGAATAGCTTGGGGGGTGTATTTCCTAAAGAGTCATTTTGGGGGTGTTCATAGTGTTTTGGCAATTCACAACATCTGTAGTGGTCGTATGGTGTCAGCAAACCAGCTTTGGAACATTTGCTCCCCAAAAGCCAGTTTGGGCACCCTTCATTTTAAGCTCCAACTTGCGCCCATTAAAGTTTAAAAGTAAAAAACAAAGTAAATTTAAAAAAAAAGTAAAATAACACATTTTTTTACAATACACATTAAAATAAGTCTCAATACATAAAATTTACACATATTCGGAATTGTCGCGCCCGTAATAACCTGCACAACAAATTGATATGATAATTGATGATGTTTACGCTATTCAAAAATAAAATAAAAACTGCTTTTTCACTTAATGTGAGGCACGTGTTATTATGAATTTTGAAACTCCATGTGCCTCACATTAAAAGTAATTAACCCCATCACACATTAACCCAATGTTGTCCATTATGACTGTGAGTAACATGATGGGGTTAATTACTATTAATGTGAGGCACATGGAGGTCCAAAATTCATACCACGTGCCTCACATCAGAAAATCAAAGAACTTTTTTTATTATTGTTGGCAAAGTATCGTATTGGTATCGAGAATCGCAATACTACACGAAGTATCGGTATCGAAGTTGAAATTCTGATATCGTAACATCCGTATGGTGTAGCATGCAAAAAGGGGTGTGGTCCCATGTGACTACTGCTTTTTATCAAAGGCTGCAACAGTCACATGGACTACCGCCTCCTCTCAGCAGGCTTGGCTGCGCTCAGAACAGAGGGCTGAGTCGCCATGACTACAGCTGGGGCTAAGTATAAACTTTTTTTTATTCATGCAGGATTTCCGCAGCGGACATTCCACCCGAAAAACTGTGCCACAGTTTTGTGCTGTATTGTGGCTGAAATTTCCTGTACTTTTCAGCTGTGTACTTTTATGCATCGTGTCCGCCCTGTGTGTTCGTACCCTGCGAGTTCAGAATCAAGTTCAGTGCAGTCTGAAAAGAGAGACCGAGATCTTGATGTTTGTGCGTAATCCAGTATTGATGATTATTATTCTGCATATGAATGAATGTCATAAGCACTCTTGTTAATGGTCAACCCCAATGAAACTGATCGTCCCATCTTATTTTCCAAGCTGCATGGCCAGGTCCACACGGGTTCAGTTCCCTTAGGCCTTAAAGAGGCTCTGTCACCAGATTTTGCAACCCCTATCTGCTATTGCAGCAGATAGGCGCTGCAATGTAGATTACAGTAACGTTTTTATTTTTAAAAAACGAGCATTTTTGGCCCACAGAAACTTTACCGAAGTGTCGGGAGTGTGAATAAACATTGCGTCCTGGCTGGAGTCAATGTCTATTCACTCTCAAGACACTTCAGTAAAGTTAATGTGGATGTGACAGCACAGCGAGATCACGCTGTTCTGTGAATACAGATGGACATGAATGGAGCGAAGTGTATCACGCTGATTGGTCAGCATCATACACTCCTCTGTACAACGCCCACTTGGTCAAAAGTTAAAAAACGCCCAGTTGGGCATTAAAGAGGCTCTGTCACCACATTATAAGTGGCCTATCTTCTACATAATGTGATCGGTGCTGTAATGTAGATTACAGCAGTGTTTTTTTATTTAGAAAAACTATCATTTTTTACCTATTTTAGATTTATGCTAATGCCTTTCTTAATGGACAACCGGGCGTGTTTTACTTTTTCACCAAGTGGGCGTTGTACAGAGGAGTGTATGACGCTGACCAATCAGTGACCAATCCGCGTCATATACTTCTCCCCATTCATTTACACAGCACATAGTGTTCCTACTAGATCACTATGTGCAGCCGCCACATAAACACACTATAACGTTACTGCAGTGTCCTGACAATGAATATACATTACCTCCAGCCAGGACGTGATGTGTATTCAGAATCCTGACTCTTCGGTAACGTTTATGTGAGATTTAAATAAAAAAAACACTGCTGTAATCTACATTACAGCACCGATTACATCATGTACAATATAGGCCACTTCTAATTGGCATACATCTAAAATTGCTCATAACTTGCTCAAAAATTATCGTTTTTCCAAATAAAAACCACTGCTGTTATCTACATTACAGCGCCGATCAGATTTTGTAGGAGATAGGGCACTTATAATGTGGTGACAGAGCCTCTTTAAGCCCCCTGCACAAGTAGCAAATTTTTTGCAGATTTTCTGTCTGTATTTGCGGGTGGAATATCTTCGGTGGAAGACTTTTACAGGAAAGTGGATGAGATTTTAAAAAATCTCATCCACGTGCTGTTGAACGTTTTCTGCACAGAAATCGGAGCATGCTCATTCTGTTCTGGATGTTCACTGCAGATTTCACCCCTTTCAATGTGGAAGGGGTGAAATCCGCAGCAAAATCCATAGCTCATTTGTGCAGATTTTGCTGCTGATGTGGGTACACTTACTCTAGCAAAGGTGCTCCTACGTATGATACTGTTTTTTCGAGTTATGGCACCCACAGTCGGGCCGGGATTTGGGACCGAAATACGCTCATGTGAAACTGGCCTTTGTCTGATGTTTTGAATAGCGGACCGTGGATTACTTCCATTTCACTGACATCAGAACATTGAAGCTGGTTCTAGTCTTCTATGTGAAGCTGAAATCCCTAGTTTGTGAAACTCCAAGGAAGAGCTCATGGTAGATGTTGAAAATGATGCATGCTCACAGTTGAATGTAACACATGCTGCTTTTCTGGATTGGAACGTTAGCTCTGCTCTACCTGCTGGTAAATAATCAATTTTGAAGTCTTGGTAAATTTGCTTTGTTTTACAAGAAGGTTCAGAGGACATCACACTTTTTTCTTTGCATTACTAGGTCATCTGCTGTAGCACAGCTGTTGGATAAACGTAAGTGTATGTTCACACGCAGCAGCAAAATACGTCTGGAATTATGGAGCTGTTTTCGCCTGAAAACCGCTCCTGATTTTCAGATGTTTTTTAACAACTCGCGTTTTTCGCGGTGTATTTTTACGGACTATATTGGCGCTGTTTTTCAATGAAGTCAATGAAAAACGTCTCCAAAAACGTCCCAAGAAGTGACATGCACTTCTTTGACGCAAGCGTGTTTTTACGCGCCGTGTCTTGACATCGACGCATAATATTACACCTCGTGGGAACAGAACATCGTAAAACCCATTGAAAGCAATGGGCAGATGTTTGTAGGCGTAATGGGGCAGATTTTTCAGGCATAATTCAAGGCGTGAAACGCCCGAGTTACGACTGAAAACCGTGCGTGTGAACATACCCTAATAGATAATAATAGAAAGGCGTCCCCTTCAGGTTGCAGAAGTTTTTAAAGAGACATTGGGGCTTTTTCACTTTCTGAATTGTAGATCGCTAAAAAGTAAACCAGACCTGCGATATTATCACTGCGGCATGTGCTGTGTGATTATTTGACACATTTGCTAGAGATTAAAAAATACTTCTGTTTCTTACAGCGCCTTTTGGTAGGTTTACTTTATACTGTTTTCTGCCAAAATTATGGCACACTTGTTAATAAATCTGGTGCCTTTTATGAAGCCACTTTGCCGTGTCCCTATTTCTAGACACTCTACAAGACTTAATAATAAATGTAATTCAGGGCATGTGCGGCAGTCTTTTGGCACAATTTGACCAAGGTTTGACCATGCACACGAACGTGCTTTTAAGGCCGCAATTCCCCCGAAAATCCACGGGAGAATTTCGGCCCCATTCATTTCTATGGGCCCATGTACACGACCGTGGTTTCCACGCTCCGTGCATGGCCCAGGAGCCTGGTCCGCAGAAAGAACGGACATGTCTTATTACGGCCGAGTTCTGCGGTCCAGGCTCATAGAAAGCCATGTGCGCAGCTCACGGGTGACACTCCGCAGCCAGCCGACCCGAAAATCACGGCCGTGCACATGGCTACGGTCATGTGCATAAGGCCTTAAAGAGGCTCTGTCACCAGATTTTGCAAGCCCTATCTGCTATTGCAGCAGATAGGCGCTGCAATGTAGATTACAGTAACGTTTTTATTTTTAAAAAACGAGCATTTTTGGCCAAGTTATGACCATTTTTGTAATTATGCAAATGAGGCTTGCAAAAGTCCAAGTGGGTGTGTTTAAAAGTAAAAGTCCAAGTGGGCGTGTATTAGGTGCGTACATCGGGGCGTTTTTAATACTTTTACTAGCTGGGAGTTCTGATGAGAAGTAACATCCTCTTCTCTTCACAACGCCCAGCTTCTGACAGTGCAGATCTGTGACGTCACTCACAGGTCCTGCATTGTGACGGCCACATCGGCAGCAGAGGCTACAGTTGATTCTGCAGCAGCATCAGCGTTTGCAGGTAAGTCGATGATACCTGCAAACGCTGATGCTGCTGCAGAATCAACTGTAGCCTCTGGTGCCGATGTGGCCGTCACGATGCAGGACCTGTGAGTGACGTCACAGATCTGCACTGTCACAAGCTGGGCGTTCTCAAGAGAAGAGGATGTTACTTCTCATCAGAGCGCCCAGCTAGTAAAAGTATTAAAAACGCCCCGATGTACGCACATAATACACACCCACTTGGACTTTTACTTTTAAACACACCCACTTGGACTTTTGCAAGCCTCATTTGCATAACTACAAGAATGGTCATAACTTGGCCAAAAATGCTCGTTTTTTTAAAATAAAAACGTTACTGTAATCTACATTGCAGCGCCTATCTGTGCAATAGCAGATAGGGGTTGCAAAATTTGGTGACAGAGCCTCTTTAATCCTTTTTTTTTTTTTTTGGAACATAAAAAAAACAACTTCATTGTAACTATTTTTTACTATTTTTTTTTTTATTCGTCCCCCTAGGGAAAATTCAGTTTGGAATTTTGAGGCAGATTTTCCTCTGCCTGCACACTGATTTTCGCGGCGTTTTACGCCTGCGGCCATTGAGCACTGCAGGCAATAAAGCTGCGAAATACGCTTTCTCTGCCTCCCATTGATATCAATGGGAGGTCAGGGGCGTAAACGCCCGAAGATAGGGCATGTCCGTTCTTTTTCCCGTTTTTTGGCGCGTTTTCCCGTCGTGGTTTCCTCGTCAAATGCATGAAAAACTCTGTGAACTCCCCTTTAGGAGCCCCACACACAAGTGTGTTCGGTTCGTGATATACAACTGTCCCGTACTGCAATCATGTTTTCAGTACGGGACAGTTGTCCTGCAGCGTGGCAGTGACCTAGCGTCATAGATAACTAGGAGCCCGGCTCCCTGCAGTGTGTTTGGTCTGGGAAATGTGACGGACGTACGGACCGTATATCATGTACCGAACACGCTCATGTGCGAGGCTCCTTACTCTGACGTACTGTAGCAACCCGATCAGCTGTGTGAGCTACTAGGTCAGGGTGGGTTTTCCGCTGAATGCAAGTAAGAATGTTTTCATTCACTGACCTAAACTATGTATCTCTAAAATGATGAGGAATAGAAAACGTATATAGATTATAGTTACGTTTGCAGGGGGTCATTTGCTCTCTGATTTATGGGATCCCCCACCAACCATGAGAGCAGGGATGTCCATTTTAAATTTGTAAGCTAGTGATCTCGCATGCGTGGTCACACTCATTGTAGAGATAAAGAAAAAGCCAAGTGAATGGTCTTGCGACTATCGCAAATCTTCCATTGCTGTTAGTAAATTTTCATTGGTAGTAAGATTGCTTGATGGGAATAATTAAAAACTTTCATGAGACTCTCGATGCTACTTTTAGCCAGGTTTGCATGTGTACATGCTGTTTCATGCCAAGTTTTTTTTTTCAAACGGCAAGATCCAACAAAAGACATAGGCGCTCTTTGTGGTGCTAGAAGGCCCTGTTCACACTGAGGTTTTTTTTACATGTTTTTGGATGCGGAAACCGGCACAAAATGTGTCAAAAACCAGTTAAATTACTCCCATTGAAAACCGGCTCGTGGAAAAAGAGTGACATGGCCCTATCTTCGGGCGTTTACCTCTCTGACGTCCCAGTGACATCAATGGGAGGCAGAGAAAGCCTTTTTTTGCGGCAGTTTTGCCAACGGCACTCAATGGCCGCGGGCGAAAAACGCGGCAAATGGCGTGCAGGGAGATCAAAATCTGCCTCGAAATTCCAGACGGAATTTTGACGCAGAATTTTCTGCCTCCAAAAAACTGTGTGAACAGGGCCTAAGGCATGGTATTACTGAGGTATTCTGCTCTGGAAGCAATGTGGTTTTAGGGGCCTCTTCCACCCTATAAACCCTTTCTTCTGGTCCCGGTAAACTCCATGCAACGTTTATTTGCGTCTCTGTTTGTATTGAGGGTGTGTTTTACTCCCCCTGTTCTTGCTTTATTTTTGACCAAACATGAAATCCCTGCATGGTTTCTGAAGTTTGCAGTTGGTCATAAACTGGCAGGTGAACTGTGTTCTTGGTTCTAAGTATGGGACGCCACAAACAGAAATAGTTTTGGTTCATCTTTTCCTGTATGCACATAATAGATTTAATAGAAGCTGACTAATGCAAGTTATATATATTTAAACATGCGCTGAATATGTCAGCGATGTGGCCTCTGTTCTTCATTTGTGCTACGATTTGCTTATGTAGCTGAGACTAAAGTCTCCATTTAATGTTCTCGGAGTTCAGTGAACTCTGCACCAAGTAAACAAACGTCTGTGCCCTTGATAGCACAGTGATTTATCGCTCAGGTATGCGCCAGGGTGTGACGTGGTTCATTAGAAATGGAATGATCTTTACCGTCGTCACTTGAGGGATCCTGCTTGGACTGGTAAATGTGTTTTCATGCCCACACACTGTAGTCAAAATGCCAAGCATACTTTGTGTTCCTTGTTGGGAATATGGTCAGGTTATAGAAATATAATATTTTACTTAACCCCCTAGGCGCACCAGGACGCAACTGTACGTCCCTGTGGCCAGTGTCTTAAGGCACAGGGACGTAAAGTTGCTGCAAAGTTCCCGGTGCACACTTTCGCCGTCAGTGTGCATCGGGAACCGGGAGGCCAGCTGTCCCTGACTGCTGACACTCCACTGTATGCCGATCAGCGGCTGATTCCGGCAATTAACCCCTTGATTGCGGTGATCGATTGCAATCACCGCATTCAGGGGTTTCTAGCTCATCGGCAGACCTCACGATGACAAAATCATGAGGTTTGCAGATGGCTAGCATGGCGATCGGAGGCCAAGTAATGGCCTCTGTGTCTGCCATGTACGGAAGCCTATCAGGATCAGCCTCCTGATAGACTTCCTGTCAGAGTGACAGGACGTCGCTGCCATTCGCGATTGACAGTGTCGGCGACCGTGTCGGCGACCGTGTGCATCGGGAATTAACCCGTTACATGCGGGGCTCGATTGCGATCTCCGCATGTACAGGGTTTGTAGCACATCAGCAGCCCCCGTGCAATTGTGGGGCTGATGCTTGTGATGGCACCCGGGGGCCAGAGAACGGCCCCCGGTTCTGCCATGTCAGCAAGCCTATGAGGCTCAGCCTCTGGCTGGTCCTCGTAGACTAACTGTCAGAGTGACTGTGACGTCACACTGACAGTTGGAATACGTTACACTACCAAGGTAGTGTAATGTATTCTAGCAGCGATCAGAGCTGCAAGTAAAAAGTAAAAGAAAAGTTAATAAAACAAAAAATGAAAGTGTAAAAAGTAAAGAAAAAATAAAAAGTTAATAAAAATGTTTTACAAAAGTGTAAAAAAAAAATAAAATTCCTATAATTCTCTTATTATAGGAAAAAAATGAAACCGTTAAAAAACAGTACACATATTTAGTATCACCGCGTTTGTAACTGGGATAGGTACTCCCTCCTCTCCCGGTCCATCGTCCCCCTCCTGCTGCAAAGCAGGATGGTGGTTTAAGGTCCACAGGGCGGGCCTTCCTCTGGCGGGGAGCGGAGCCCCGGGGCTCGTTCGGCTTGGAAGGGGCCGGACCAGACCCAGAGTTAGAGGCTTTCAAACGTCGCTCTCACTGGCATGTCCGGTCGCCGCGCCGCGTCACTTCAGGTCGCATTCCAACACTCCAGGGGGCGGTGTTCCGGCGGCCTACGTGGGGAGGAGGTGCTCCAGCGTCCAGAGCGAGGGCCTCCCAGCCGATCCTTGGCCTATTTTAGGCCAGAAACAACAGGAGCTCGTTCTCCAGTCTTCTTCTGCCATTATGGAGTCGTCAGGAGAAGCACCAGGACGCAGTGAACGCTCGGATGCCAAGTCCTCCAGTCCGGTACTTGAGGACGACAGGAGTGGGGTAAGAGAAAAACCTCTCCCTTACGTAATACTGTTCCCCTTTCTCTTGTGCATATGTTTAGGCCAGGGATTATCCTAGGAAAAAGCAGGATAAGGCCCATAACAAGGAATGTGCGATATGTAAAAAGAAACTCGCATCTTCCTATAACAAAAGACTCTGTCAGAAATGTCTAGATAATATTATATCCGAGTCCACAAATTTAGCCACAAGCATTAAGGATATTGTAAGGGCTGAAGTGAGGAGCTCACTAAGGTCCCTTAGAAAGAGAAGAGATCCTCCGGTCGCCTCTTCTAGCAGGATGGATTCCGATTCCTCAGCCGAAGGGGACCCCCAGCTAGGCGAAGAAGGGGAGTACAGCTCCTACGACTCCTCAGGTGGGGAGGAGGGAGAGAGAAATCTGTTCCCAACGGAGGACGTTTACCTACTCCTAAAAACAGTCAGGGCGACTATGAATATAGACGACCCCAAAGAACCACGGTCCATCCAGGACGCTATGTTTCAAGGGCTAGAACCTAAAAAGAATAGGACCTTCCCCATCCATAGGAACATATCTAACCTTATTAAAAAGGAATGGAAAGCTCCTGATAAAAAGACAAGCATTCCCAAGTTTCTCAAAAGGAAGTATCCCTTTGAGGAGGACGCATGCAGGGATTGGGATAACATCCCCAGGCTCGACGCTCCAGTACCCAAGATCTCAAGGAAACACTCCCTTCCCTTTGAAAATCTAGGCTCCTTGTCTGATCCTATGGATAGAAAGGCCGAATTCTAAGAGAGCCTGGGAAGCCTCTACGGGGGGTTTCAAACCAGCCATTGCAGCCACCTGCGTGGCCAGATCCCTGAAAGTGTGGCTCGCACAACTGGAGGTACATCTGAAAGACAAGACCCCTCGGGATCAAATCTTAGCCTCCCTCCCAACACTTTCTAAAGAATGACGCCAAGGGGGCAGTGGGGGTTCCCTTTTTCTCAAAGATTGGCGGAAGATTTCAGCAAATCCTTGGATTCTGGGAATCATAAAAACAAGGTACATACTAGAGTTCACAACCCTCCCCCAGACAGATTCCTTCCCACGAGCGACCTAAGGAACCCAGTCCAACAAAAGATCCTAGAAATAGAAGTTCTGTCACTTATAAAAAAAAAAAAGAGGTCCTAATCCAGGTTCCAGACACAGAGATAGGTCGGGGCTTCTATTCCCCCCTCTTCCTAGTGAACAAACCAGGAGGAAAACACAGGGTCATTATAAACCTAAAAGAACTGAACTGCTATCTGACCTACAAAAATTCTGCATGGAGAGTATCACGTCAACTATAAACCTCCTCTCCAGAGACTGCGTGATGGCCTCAATAGACCTAGAGGATGCCTATTATCACGTACCCATATGTCATCGTCATCAAAAGTATCTAAGGGTAGCAGTAACACTCAACGGGTCAGTATGCCACCTACTATACAGAGCCCTTCCCTTCGGCATCTCTCAAGCCCCAAGGGTATTTTCCAAGATGATAGCGGAAATGACCTCATACATCAGGATGAACGACATTCTCCTGATTCCATATCTAGACGACTTCCTGGTGGTAGTAGAAATAGTTCCAACTCTCTGACCCTACACATACAGGTAGTCCGGGACATACTGACAAAATTAGGATGGAACATAAATTTAAAAAAATCGAATCTAAATCCATCGAAAAGATGTATATTCTTAGGAAACCTGCTGGATTCCTCCAAACAGATGACCTTCCTCCCAGAAGAAAAAAATCAGGCCCTTGATGGACTGGATATCAGAGATCTACCTGAGCCATACGACATCTTTCAGGGAAGCTATGTCAGTCTTAGGACTCATGACATCATGCATCCCAGCCGTACTATGGGCTCACTTCAAGTCCAGACCACTGCAGTGGGACATCCTAGACCAATGGGACAGGAGCAGTTTCTCCTTGGACCAACCGTTTCACATCTCTTCCACAGCAAGACTGTCCCTCAGATGGTGGCTAAGCAGGGAAAATCTCACAAGGGGTATTCCATGGAGGTTAACCCCTACTCTTAATATGACCACAGATGCGAATCCCTGAGGGTGGGGAGCCCATTACGACTCATCTTTTCTTCAGGGTCAGTGGGACCAACAGACCGCTCTCAGATCCTCCAACTTCAGGGAAGTAGCAGCAGTTCTTCAGGCCCTGAGGGGATCCATACAGGCAATCTCAGGTCAGCACCTAAAGATCTATTCGGACCACACAACTACAGTATCCTATATAAACCGGCAAGGGGTTACGAGATTGGCCTCGCTGATGGGCCTAGCCACACAGATATTTTCTCTGGCAGAACACCACCTGCTGACTCCATCAGCCGTCCATCTCAGAGGGAAGGACAACCTGGTGGCAGATTTCCTAAGTCGGGAAAGGCTTCACCAATCCGAATAGTGCCTGAACACCACAGTATTCAGGAGATCATCCTCAGATGGGGAACCCCATCAATAGATCTGTTCGCATCCAAAAAAAAACAGAAAAACCCAGAGGTTCTTCTCCCTAAATCCCTCAGACCACCCAACAGCAATAGGCGCACTTTCCCAGTGCTGGAGTCTAGAGAGAGGCTACGCCTCCCCCCCCCCCCTGAACCTCCTCCCAAGAGTCTTAAAAAAGGTCAGAGAAGACAGGGCCAGCGTGATACTGATAGCCCCCTTCTGGCCAAAGAGACCATGGTTCACGTGGCTAAGAAAAATGTCGTCACACCAACCATGGGTTCTTCCAAACAGGCCAGATCTTCTATATCAGGGCCCAGTGTTACACCCTGACATTCAGAAGCTCCACTTGACAGCATGGAAACTGAAAGGATAATCCTTATGCAGAGATGATTTTCAGAATCCGTCATCTCCACCCTACTTGCCAGTAGGAAACCGATTACCTCAAAAATATATCTGAGGTCATGGAACGCATTCTTAAACTTCGCAGGCAGGGATATTAATCCTTTAACCAAACCAGATATTCCCCTAATATTGGATTTCCTCCAGGCGGGACTAAATAAAAACCTTAGGCCTACTACATTAAAGGTTCAGATTTCTGCTTTAAGTTCCTTTTTCAATTTTAAATTAGCAGAACACCCCTGGATCAAAAGATTTCTAGCGGCCGCCTGCAGACTTAAACCCCAGATAAGGTCCCCAGTTCCTCCCTGGGACTTAAACCTCGTTCTCCAGGCTTTGATAAAACCACCCTTTGAACCCATAGACTCTATTTCCTTGAAGATGCTAACACTCAAAATGACCTTTCTATTAGCCATTACATCAGCCCGTAGAGTGCGCGAGATCCAGGCCCTCTCTGCCTTTCCTCCACATACCCTACTGCTAGATGATAGTCATCTTAAAAACCCTACCAGAATTCCTTCCTAAAGTGGTTTCACCCTTTCACCTAAACCAAGACATTGTCCTTCCCTCCTTTTGTGACTCCCCAAAGAATCAGAGGGAACAACAGTTTAACTGCCTAGATGTAAGATGATGCCTAGTCCAGTACCTAAAGGTTACCCAAGATCTGAGATCATCACAAAACTTGTTTATCCAGTTTCAGGGTCACAACAAGGGTTTAGCAGCCAGCAAAGCTACCATAGCAAGGTGGATCAAGCAGGTCATACGGCTAGCCTACATAAATAAAAAACTCAAACCCCCAGAATTCTTCAGGGCACACTCCACTAGGGTCGTATCCACTTCATAGGCAGAAAGAGCAGATGCATCCCTAGACCAAATATGTAAGGCTGCCACATGGAGTTCTCCTCACACCTTCTTTAAACACTACAGATTACAACTACATACAGCCTCTGACTTGGCCTTTGGTAGGAAGGTGCTACAAGCTGTGGTCCCACCCTAAAAATATTGTTTTCTATTTTACATCTCCAGGGGTGCTGTCATAGGTGAATAGGTAAAAGATCGATTACTTACCGGTAATCAGTTTTTCAAGAACCTATGACAGCACCCTGCTGTTACCCTCCCATGTCTGTAGTAGATGACCCTCATAAACTGGCTCGCTACCTTTAATTTGAGCATCCCTGTAAATATTGTACATATTAAGGTGTGAGGGACTTTCACAAAAAAAAAAAAGCACGCATATAAACTAAACTACTTCTCATCCTGAGTTCTTCCTAAAGACTGGGTGTGTGGAGAGGTGTACATTTTATATCCTCAGGTTTCCTGTCCAGCGGATGGGACGTCTCTCCAGGGGTGCTGTCATAGGTTCTTGAAAAACAGATTACCGGTAAGCGATCTTATTCATTTTCACGACCTAATTCTACTAAATTCTGCAAAAGACCTGTGTGGTATAAATGCTTACTAAACCCCTAGAAAATTCCTGGAGGGTCTAGTTTCCAAAATGGGGTCACTTTTGGGGAGTTTCCACTATTTTATTCCCTCAAGGGGGTTGCAATCGCGACATGGCACTAAAAACCAATCCAGCAAAATCTGTGCTACAAAATCCAAATGGCGCTCCCGCCCTTCTGAGCGCTGCCGTGGGTCCAAACAGCAGTTTATTACCACATATGGGGTATTTCTGTAATCGGGAGAAGATGCTTTACAAATGTTGGGGTGAATTTTCTTCTTTATTCCTTGTAAATATAAAAATGTCTGTTATTTCAGAAAAAAAGTAGATTTTCATTTTCACAGACTAACTCCAATAAATATAGCAAAATACCTGTGGGGTCAAAGTGCTAACTATACCCCTAGATAAATTCCTTGAGAGGTCTAGTTTCCAAAATGGGGTCACTTTTGGGAAGTTTCCACTGTTTTGGCACTACAAGAACTCTTCAAACTCTACATGGTGCCTAAAATATAATCTAAAAATAAGCAGGCCCCAAAATCCACCAGGTGCTCCTTTGCTTCCGAGGACGGTGTTTTGGTCCATTAGGGCACTTGGGCCACATGTGGGATATTCCTAAAAACTGCAGGACCTTGGCAATAAATATTGAGTTGTATTTCTCTGGTAAAAGCTTCTGTGTTACACACTTTTTCTTTTTTATTACAAATGAATTTCGGCAAAAAAAAGAGAAATGTGTAAATTCCCCCTCTACTTTGCTTTTCTTGTGAAACACCTAAAGGGTTAAAATACTTTCTGAATGCTGTTTTGAATATTTTGAGGGGTGCAGTTTTTAAAATGGGGTAATTTATTGTGGTATTCTAATATAGGCCCTCAAAACCACTTCAGAACTGAACTGGCCCCTGTAAAAATAGCCTTTTGAAATTTTCTTGAAAATGTGAGAAATTGCTGCTAAAGTTCTAAGCTTCTAAGCCTTTTAACGTCCTAGAAAAATAATAGGATGTTCAAAAAACGATGCAAATATAAAGTAGACATATGGGAAATGGTAACTAGTGACTATTTTGTGTGGTATTACTATCGGTTTTACAAGCAGATACATTTAAATTTAGAAAAATGCAAATTTTTGCAAATTTTCTCTAAATTTTGGTGGTGTTCACGAATAAATATTGAATTTATCAACCAAATTTTTCCACGATCATAAAGTACAATATGTCACGAGAAAACAATCTCAGAATCGCTTGGATAGGTAAAAGCATTCCGGAGTTATTACCATATATAAAGTAACACATGTCAGATTTGAAAAAATCGGCTGTGCCACAAGGCCAAAACAGGCTGCGTCCTAAAGGGGTTAATGTAAGAAGATTTTTTTCTTTAATGCTCACAATAAACAATTTTGTGAAGTATTGTATGATTCTCCAAAATGAATTAACTTATGGGAAGAATTTGAAAATAGTCTATAATTTAGTGAGTAACATAGTGTCTCGCCAATCATATAAAAACTGCTTTTTGGTCCCCCGGTTGTTGTTTTATGAGTAGGTCTTTCAAAATCTTGTATCTGACTGGTTTTTGGGTCTTCCAGGATATTATTCATAAAAGATAAGATACATCCAAATTACAGATGGTTCTACCCAGATAATTCCACCAGTTTTATTGACAGTCTATTGTGAATGAGGGCAGCATGCTGATCCCGGACACCTGCTATATTCAACAGACCCAAACCTTTGCTTCCGTGAGAGAAAATCACTACCGGAGTTCTCTGGTATTCACTTAACCCGCTCTCCTTATGACAGTTGGCGTGCATACTCGGCCCACGTGAGCACTCATGCACATGGTGAAGTCGGACAAGATATAATTTATCTATAGCTAAATGAGGTGTATGCCCAGCTTTAGGCCCCCTGCACGCACTCCAATTTTTGTTGCAGAAATCTCTGTGACTGATGCCATTCATGTGAATGCGGTTGTTTCTGTAGCAAGCACAAAATCTGCCATGTGTGCAGGTATTGGGCCTTGGATAGAAGAAAAATGGGAGAATAGCCTTCCCTCTATTTCAGACTGTTAGGCTGGCCATACACTTTAGGTAGCTTTGGCCAACTGTTATACCTAACCCCCATATACTCAGCTGAGCATGCATGTGTTTTCAAAAGGAAGAAGGGAGACAGTTTCTGGCCACTCTGGTAGCGGCATATCTCCAAATGAACAAAAGGATTGGGCATGTTGAAATTCAACATGCCTGACCCTTCTCTCCTCCAACATCTGCCTTTGGGGTAGAGTTGGGATACCACCATATACATTAGATGTTCGGCTGGTCCCGCTGAAATTGGCGGGTATGGTTGTCGTACATCTAATATGTAACGCCAACTTCAAACTCCTGACGTCTTAACTCTATTTTATAAGCTACAAAAGTCAAATATCTGCTCTGACCAACCATATAAGAGGGGGCAGTGAACAAACCTAACTCCTAATGTCTATAGCCAGTTTTTCTAGAGTACCTGTCATTTCATTGCAATCTAAAAAGAGTACATATTGGGGCACAAGGTTGTGTGGCTTCGTTAAAAATGAACATGGTCTAGAAAAAAGGGCTTGGCTTAATATGTGACTGCACCAAAATGTTGGTGAAAAAAAAACTGGCGTAAACTAAGCCAACTAAGGCCCTGTTCACACAAAGCTTTTTGCAGGTATAAAATTCTGCGTCAAAATTCCGTCATTTTGAGGCAGATTTGGATCTCCCTGCACGCCGTTTGCCGTGTTTTTCGCCTGCGGCCATTGAGTGCTGTTTGCAAAACTGCAGCGAAAAAGCTTTCTCTGCCTCCCAATGATGTCAATGGGAGGTCAGAGACGTAAACGCCCGAGGATAAGGCATGTCGCTTCTTTTTCCCGTGAGAAATCAATGGGAGGCTTTTTTGGCGTGTTTTCTGACACGGTGTGAACAGGGCCTAATAGGTGACCTAAAGAAGAGAAAAGCATTTAGCAAGATGTGCCAAATTTATCATATAGCACTTTGATAAATTTAGAGCATTTTCTGACCTCTAAAATTCAGACAGCATTAGTAAATCTGCCCCAATGTGCTTACTTACATGCTGCTGATGCTGTTCCATGCTTTATTTTGGGCGTGCCTGTATTCTACCCCCTCCCAGCGACATTATCGTTTTGCTCAGCTTCTTTCCGTTGACTACATCACAGGGGGCGCGAGTGACTCATTCCTGACTTCACATCATTCTTTGCGCCTCCTCGGTAGCACGCACATGTATTGTCCAATGGGCAGCCGACCGTGCTAAACCTCTCCTCTGTGCATTTGCTGGATTCATTTCAGAGAGTAGAGACAAAAGATAGAAGGGGCCGGGAGCACGTCTAATGTTTGCATGGCCCCTTCCCTACTTCCTGTAATCCATCTTGACGTGTCTGTTGCTAGAGACAGATTACTCTTGACAACAGGCATTGGATATCAAGATAGAAACACCTAGTGGCCGGAAATGTAATGCAATTTTTTTTCAAATAGGATATATAATGGTTGTAACCTACGTGAAAAAAAATCGCTTGATGTAAACGTTAAACGTAGGCTTGACGGATGCCTATCAGTTCATCGTCATCCATAGACTTTTATGGCATCCGTCTAAGGGCCTATTCAGACGAGCGTTGTTCATGTCTGTATGCTGTCCATGTAGAATTGACAGCACACTGACTGAACACTGATACATTAAAGTCAATGGGTCAATTTACCTGTCCGATTTTCTGCACTAACTGTTGGTCCATGCAGAGAAAATCGCAGAATGGATTACTTTGGTCCAATTCTCACGCTAGACTCGACCATTCAGGTCAATGGGTCAGTAAAAAAAAAAACTGACAGCACATGAATGCCATGGGTTGCTGGCAGATACTGAATAGAAAGAATAAGAGGCTCCATTTTTCCCATAAGTGAGACACTGAACGCACTCTGACACAATTCTGATTGAGCTCTCCTGATAAATTTTACATCGTTCCACTGAATAAAGCCTTATGTATATGTCAGGGAAAGCTGTCGTATACGTTTAACGGATTCCTGGGACGTATGCCATAATGTGGTATAGCTCTCCCATAGGCTCCCATGTTGAAAAAAAATCTATACCGCTCGGTATACATTTTTACCACGGCATTCTGTTGTCTACTGCACTGTTTCATACCTCCATAAAAAAGTATTCTGACGCATTCCAGCCCGACGGAGGCCAAAAGGACAATAGTTGGTCAGCACATCCTAACAAAATGACATTGAGCAGTTGCACGTACGATGTGACTGCAAACAATTCAAAACAAAAAACCATTGCAACCCCTTTGGCCTAAAGGAGCCCTATGGACACGTTTAGCCTTGTACGTCATGACCTCCCCTTGGTGAACATGCCTAGCGTAGGGCAAAAACGTGATGTGAAGGGGGACTTGCTTGAATCTTGTATTACCCCTCTGTTCCACAGCCGAACCACCTTATTGTGGGCTTTAGGGTAGGATTGCGTGAGCTCTCCTTTTTTTTTTTTTCCTCCTTCCAAAAGTCCTTTTTGTTCTCTTTGACTGTACTCTTGCACCCCCCCCCCCAACCCACTCCTACCGTAAACATAGTCCCCTTTCTACATTACAAGCTGTGTTCTCTCAAGAGGTCACAAATGGTCAGGGTCTTTACTGACCAGCAGAGAAGAAAGCTTCTTCTCTTGGTTGTCAAGAAGATTCGGCTGGTGGCAGAGTTCAAGAGTAAAACTGAGCATACGTATCCACCCTCATTCAGCTCGGTAGGTGGACATGCACGTTATACCCCAGAGAAGAAGGAAGAGTCATATCTTGCACCTGGAGCATTTTTTAACATAAGGCAAATTAAAAAATTATTTTTTAATGCTGAATTACATTGCACTAACCTTGAATGCTGGGAAAATCTCGCCATCCTAGCTTTGTCTTCACCTTCTACTACTATACCTAGAAAAGGGCTAACTATGCAAGAATTAAATATGTATCGCAATTGAACTTTTTTTCTCCTGAATCCAGTATAATGTTAAACTAAGCACACAAGCAGAGATCGCTGCAGTCAGAGACGGGAATGACTCGTCAACAACTGGATGTGCCTCCGAGTACTCATTTGTCTTTGTTTTTTTTTAGACTGATGTTTGCTGACAAAGTTTCCATTTTTTTCAGGCACGTATAGCCTTTCTACAAGGTGAAAGAAAAGGTCAAGAAAACTTGAAGAAGGATCTAGTTAGAAGAATAAAAATGTTAGAATATGCTTTGAAACAAGAGCGGTAAGCAGCCTTGTGTTTTGTGGCATTGTGTATTGGTATGTATGTATGTTAAAAAAAACAAAAAAAAAAAACACAGGAAGGGATACAAAAGAGAGAAGTCATATTAGTCTTTCCTTTATACTTTTCCTGCTTTTGGGATACACTTGGCTTTGGCTAAAAAAAAAACAAAAAACTGCCACAAACTTCATGTATGATTCCAGCTTAAGGAGTCTCTGTCACCACATTATAAGTGGCCTATCTCCTACATAAGGAGATGAGCGCCGTAATGTAGGTGACAGCAGTGATTTTTATTTAGAAAAACTATCTTTTTACCACGCTATAAGTGATTTTAGCTTTATGCTAATTACTTTCTTAATGCCCAACTGGGCATGTTTTTACTTTAGACCAAGTGGGCATTGTACAGAGGAGTGTATGACGCTGACCAATCAGCGTCATACACTTCTCTCCATTCATTTAGTCAACGCATAGGGATCCTGCTAGATCAGCATGTGCTGTCTTATACTGACACATTAACGTTACTGAAGTATTTAGACAGTGAATAGACATTCCTTCCATCCAGGAAGGGATGTCTATTCACAATCCCGACACTTCGGTAACGTTTCTGTGGTACTTACAGCAGAGCAAAGCGTAATCTCGCTGTAACCTGTCATTTACAGCGTGATCTCGCGAGATTACGCTTGCTCTGCTGTAAGTACCACAGAAACATTACCGAATTGTCAGGATTGTGAATAGACATCGCGTCCTGGCTGGAAGGAATGTCTATTCACTGTCTAAACACTTCAGTAACGTTAATGTGTTAGTATAAGACAGAACATACTGATCTAACAGTATCCCTATGCGCTGACTAAATGAGTGGAGAGAAGTGCATGATGCTGATTGGTCAGCGTCATACACTCCTCTGTACAACGCCCACTTGGTCTAAAGTAAAAACACGCCCAGTTGTCCATTAAGAAAGTAATTAGCATAAAGCTTAAATCGCTCATATCGTGGTAAAAATAGATCGTTGTTCTAAATAAAAAGCACTGCTGTCACCTACATTATAGCGCCGATCTCCTTATGTAGGAGATAGGCCACTTGTAATGTGGTGACAGTCTCTTTAAAGTAAAAGAGAACATGTCTCAGGTTTGGAAAGTGTTATCCTTCTCCCAATTCTGCAATCCATTCCCACTTGAATCTAGCATATAAAGTGCCACATCTGTCACTAACAAGTCTTGTTTTTTTTACCAAGTTCTGTATGCACTACCGGTTCATTGTTATGGTGTTGCCTATCAATATTCTTTTCACTATTTTGTATATGTTGTAGATTATCTCACATTTTGGCGCCAGTGGTCTATCCACGTAGTTGACCTCCTTCACACACAATTTTTTTTTCAGTATTTGTAAAAAAAAATAAAAACCTGCGCGTGCGCTTTTAAAGTAACATCTGGCTGCAGGTTTTGAAAAAAAAAAAAAAAGCAAAGCGCCATCGTAAACGCTGTGGGGGAGATTTATTTAAAACTGGTACACAGGATAAGTGGAATAGTTGCCAATAGAAACGAAACCTGTTTAAGCTCTCATTTTACAGAGGTTGTTCTAAAAATGTAAGAAGCAATCTGATGGGTTGCTTTGGGAAACTACTCCACTTTTCCTTCGTGCCAGTATTGATAAATCTCCCCCTCGTGTGTATCTTTCTAGTTTTTGTTTTTTCTCCGCCACCACCAAACTGTTCCAGAAGTGCTAGTGGTGCAAATTGATCAGTATTCATTAGGAAAGAATTGCAAAGGGAAACATTATTTTACCAGCGTTTCCCTTTTATCCCCTTGCCAACATAGGATGTACATTTACAGCACTTGCACTGTGTAGATAGTGCCATAAATGTATGGTGTGTGGCTGGTGCGGACGCCGGAGCTGTGCCTGCTCTATTCGCAGCGGCTGTCAATAGTATATTACAGATAACTCCCGCGATCGAGGGACAAACCTTATATGGACAGACAGCTAATTTTTCCTCTCAAGTAATGTAAAAAACAAAAACAAAATTGGTATCGCTGCGTCCGTAAAGTCTGAACTATTACAATATAGTTCTTTAACACGCACGGTAAACGCCATAAAAAACCGTAAACCGCCCAAATCGCAGTTTTTTGGTCAACTAAGCTCCCAATTTTTTTATTTTATAAAAAGTGATCAAAAAGTCGTATGTACCAATAAAAACTTTCTTTTAAAGTAGCAAAATATAAAAAAATAGATATAAATTTGATATCTCCGGAATCGTATTTAGCCACAGAATAAACTTAAGTTGTTGTTTAAACGAAACCCAAAAAACAATGAAGGAATCGGTTTTCTCCAATTTCAGCCCGCAAATTCTTTTCGGGTTCCCAGTACATTATATAGTACTTTAAATGGTGCCATTAGAAACTACAACTCCTCCCGCAAAATATAAACCCTCACACCGCTCTATTGATGGAAAAATAAAGGCCTTATGACTCTTGGAAGGCAGTGAGTGAAAAACTTTCTCGGACCTTAAGGCCCTTTTAGCCTCGTTCACATCTGCATAGTGGCTTCCGTTCCAGCGTGTCCGTCAGAGGACCACAAGAACGGAAGTTAACGTTTCCATCAAAAAAGCCATTGAAGTCAATGGATGTCGGATACAAACTGATTTGCCATTCGTTTGTATCAGTTATGCATTACGTTTAACGCATCCTTTTTTTATTTCTGCACATGCGCAGACTAAAAATTAAAGCAAGAAATCTACAAAGACAAAAACTGAGTATAAGGCCCCATGCACACGACGGTAAAACCGTGGACTATAGTACGGTCCGCGGTTTTACGGACCCAATTGGTTCTATTTGCCGCGGATACCTTTCCGTAGCGCTACCGATGGCTGTCCATGCCGTAGAACCTTGCCTGGAATTATGGCGCATGTCCTATTTTTCGTATTTTTTACGGGCCAGGAGCACAACCCGAAAATGCTGACGGCCATCAGTGGGGCCTTTAATTATGGGCACGGCCGTGTGCATGAGGCCTAACTGATGACAAACTGACACAAACGGAAAGAAAAGTCAGTTTTTTTTTACGGATCTGGTAAACCGAACCATCAAACACAAACATATTTTACAATCTGCTGCATTCGGTCTGGCATCAGTCTGTCTATTTTTTTTAAAATTTCAACGGAACCACTAAAACGTACACCACAACGCAGATGTGAACGATGCCTTACATGGGTGAGTGATCCGCCGACAAACGGAACCGTTAATTTGTCAGCTGATCGTATTCTTCATGCATGTCTACAGCGCATCTTCCTGTGTAAACCGGTAGGTATGCTTCCGACAAGATGCAAAATGTATGGAGACGAAAGATCGTAGTAACAATAGTTTGTCCCCATACATTTCTGATCATTGTGCAGTTTCTATGAGGAAAACCTGCCAGTGTAAAGGGGCCCATACTTCAGTCATTTGTGAGGTCTGAAAACTATATCCGTGTATCATAAGTTATTATAGTTGGTCCAGAATTTTCAAATTTGATTGTTGGGACATTTTATTTTAATTTGCCTTTTAATGTTTATTGTAGGGCAAAATATCATAAATTAAAATATGGAACGGAGTTAAGTCAAGGAGATATGAAGATGCCATCAACTGAATCGGGTAAGCACATTATTCTATTAATATTTTAGCTGTGGGGGTTTTGTTTTCTATCTTACTTTGTGGCTTGGACTCAGTTCACATCTGCTTTGGAATCTCCGTTAGAAGCCTCTGTTGCAGATCCGGAAGAAAATACCAGCAACAATAGCGCAGCATGCTGCACAATTGTTTCTGGTAAAACCACGGACACCCCATCGGAACACATTAAAGTCAGTGGGTTCCGTCGGCTGCCGATGGTGTTCTTCATACAACGAATCTGGTGCTTCTGTTTTTTTCATTGTCCTGCTCCTCCTCCTTGGGGATTCCATAAGATTCAAATTGATTGTTACAATCAAATTTTTCCTCTTCTATACATGGTGTCCGTTCAAATGGGAGAATGAACCCCTTCTGTCATACTAGGTCTAAAACGCGATTCTTAATGTGTTTGGCAGCTTTAGGAAAATCTTCAGTAATGCATTGTAAACTTGATTTTAATAAACTGACTATCTCTATCTAAAGTTCTGTCCCTTTTGCGTTGATGAGCTATTCCGCCTTGTTATGAAATTGGTATCTCCCTGATGCCCGCCGCTCCCATCAATGTTATGGCTGCAGATGGAGAAGCATGTGACCAGACATGTCACTTTCCATCCTCCATTGTAACGCAGTGTTGCTATCGCAGATGCAGTGTGTTACAATGGAGGATGCAAAATTGTCTGGTCACATGCCCCTCTATCTGCGGCCATAATATTGCACAGGAGCAGCGGACAGATAGAAGGTACAGCAGTCATAACAATGGGGTGTGGTTTCAGACAACTTAGTAAGTTTATTAAAATTATGTTTAAAATGCATTACTGAAGATTTTCCTAAAGCGGCAAACCACTTTAACAATATGTTCTCATTAGTTAGGATGTCGACTTTTGATCAAGCTCACAGTCCCCCTCGTGACATCTCCTGACATATCAGAAGATGGTTTTTATTCTGGATTTTTCATTCACCACATGCCTCACACACCCGACGGTAGAAAATAAACCGGCTTGGATACAGGCCAAACAAAACTTCTATGACTGGGTGTTTCAGAAAGAAGCCATGCATAGACATGACTACTAAGCCAAGCTGCATAGGTATGGGGCCAAGGCGGGGAAGCTGTTAGCGAAAGGCAGACACTCGCCCCAACACGACGCAAATTAGGGATTCCTGTTGTATTGTTATGGTTTATATAAACCCACCGTTTTTTTTTTAATAAGCCTTTGAGGTGAACAGACAATAGTTTGGAACTGTTTTATGAACCGCTTAATATAATGTTATCAGAATGGCTCCCGTATCAAGTAATTAACCCCTTAGTGTCTAAGCCTGTTGTAGCCTTGTGGACACAGCCGATTTTTGCAAATCTAACGTGTTACTTTATATGGTAACAACTCCGGAATGCTTTTTGGCGCTGTCTCCCCAATCTGGACACCCCTTCTGTCCTGAGATGACCCGACGGAGGAGGTGGGTGTCAGAGCCACCCACCGCCATCACTGCAGACAGAACCACACAACTACGGCATGAGGGCAGGGCTTGTCCTGAGTACACTGTCTCTTGTTATGGACAGATTTATAGTCACATAAACCCCGTCTGATGAACCGGTAACCTAGGTCCGATCACATGACAGAGGGGGGATCACCAAAAACCCTGTGCACCCTCAGCCCTTCCATCCAGCCCTTTCCTGGTTATATCTGCTTCTGGGAAAGCTGGGTGACAACCATTACCCCTCCTACTGGAGCGTTTGGGGATGTGACTAATGAACCTCTCACACTCCAGTGGGAGGGGTAATGGTGGTCACCCAGCTTTCCCAGACCCCTGAACGGTAAATCTCTCTAGTTGTGCTGAGACGGTTTGGGAATGTGACTAATGAACCTCTGTCTCAGCACAACTAGAGAGATTTACCGTTCAGTGCTTTCCCTGTACAGTTGCATTGTGTGTCCTTCATACAGGGGGGGGGGGGGACGTTAGGGGTGGGGGCCCATCAGGGGTCACGAGAGCGGGGGTCTGTGGGAGAAAGAGAGGGACAGACAGAGAAACACACATCTTACCTGCAATGCAGCTGGTCTTCATGATGGCGCCTGCTCTCTCCCTGCAAACCGCTCCTCTGCTCTGTGTGACTCTGACCTGCGTCTGCGCAGTACAGAGCCAGAGAGCAGAAGCAATGGAACGGCTCCCGTTCATTGACTCCTATGCACTGTAGCTGCTGTATTCCATCTCTGTATGTGTCGTTAATCGACACATACAGAGATGAAAAACAAAATGACAGCCCCCATAGAGAAGTAAAAGTTAGAAAAAAAGTAAAACACAAACACACAAATAAATAAAAATTATTTTAATAACATACTAACAGCAATATTATATAATAAAAAAAATAAATCCGCGACACCCGTCCTTTAAAGCACTGCAATACAGGAAATGCCGGTGCGTCCTGTTGATGTAAGGGGTTAATATAATGTAACGGAAAGAAAGTTCTATTTCCTCCCGCTTCAATGCAGGTGCCATTGGCAAAATACAGGCACCATTTCTGTGAAACTGTTTTTATGCATGGCGTTGCTAGCACATTGCTACATACTTTGTGAAAACACCATTTACAAGATAGACTGCTGTGAACGACGCCTGCAATAATTCACTGGATCGTTATTTAATTCGAATTTTACTGCTGATAGAGGAATCCGTTCCGATAGCATATTAAGGAATAGTTTAGAATACGATTTTGGCTTAGTTCACACTGCCGTTTACCTTTCTTCCGTCAGAGGAAGAGAGGATCTATACATTAAATGTAAAGCAACTGTTCCATTACAATTACCATTCTTTTCAATGGTAATTCTTTTGCATCAGTTGCTTTGCGTTTCTCTCCGTTCGCTAGGTGTACGTTTTTTTGAACGGAAACAAAAGTGATGCAAACGCAAATCTAGCGAACAGAAAGCAACTCGTGCAAAAGAATTACCATTGAAATCAATGGTAATTCTAATGTATCGATCCTCTCTTACTCTGACGGAAGAGAGGTAAAGATATAGTAAAGCTAGTGTGAAAGAAGCCAACATTTCTAATATAATAAAGTGGCTCCAAACAAATAGTTGTTTTGACGTTTGTATGCATACGTTTCCATATCCGTTTTATTAATTTGGTCTACAGCAATGGTTTTTTCATCAAGCATGAAGATGGGACACATGTTTGACATAGTCTCCATGTGTGTGCCCTCTTTGGCAGGCACACAGTGTCCTATTAAAACTGCACTGTTGTCCAACCTGCCTATGAAGTAAAGTGGGACAAGAGCGTCAGATCCCCAGTCAACCATCAGCCTAAGGATCACCTCTCGCTTTTCTCCCACCAGTGTCCCCTCTGTAAAGGATGTAACACTGAGTGGGTGCTTCTGCTGGTGGTTGTTTACCTGGGAGATGGAGAGAAGCGCATTCTTCCAAATGGGTTAGGTCTCCAGCAGTGGGTGGTCCTGTTTTTCGTTTAGCCAAGGCTACTACTTAGCCTATGGCAGACTCTACTTCCTTTAAAGATTCCCCGATTTTTGCTTCTGTGTCGGTTAGCAGAGCGATCACTGAATGGGCGCACAAACTGCGTCATGGCCTGCGCTCACCTCCTCCTCCAGAGGTACTAGTTGATTTGTCTTAGCCTCTTCCATTGCTTTCTGCCGGACTACATAGCATAAACCTTGGTCTGCTAATACAGCTTCCAAGCGGTCCCTGACTGTGCTGCCTTTAGCAGGTTCCCGTCTTTTTGGACCTAGATTGAACAAAATTATCTCAGCAGCTACGGTTGGCAAGAGCACCCATCTTCCTCAAAACGGGGTCAAACTACTCAGGTCAAGAGGGTGGGTGCTCATTTTCAGTCCTGTCGTGGGTTCTCCAACTCAATGTCTTCCAGACCACAGCCTCACCAGGATCCTGAAGACCAAACCTTCCTTTAAGGCTCGCCCCTCCTGGCAACCCTAAACTCCACCTAAAAAGACTGGAGCGGTCAAGGCCACTTCCGCCTGAAGTTGCGCTGTCACTCGATTCATCTCTGGTGGGGGGCAGGCTTCTGCGCTTCAAGTACTTCTGGATCTCTCACATTTCGGATTACTGGGTCCTGGAGGTAGTATCCTCAAGATACAAGATCGAATTTGCCAGCCTACCTCCCGAGCGTTTTTGTTTGCTGCTCCAGGCTTCCGTTCCAGGGCCTCAGCTTTTTTTCCCTAGCAATCTACTCTGCTCCTTCAAGGGATCATCATTCTGGTACCCTCCAACCAAAGGTTTCGGGTAGAGCTTGGCGATTTTGCCCAAAATTGAATCCTAGCTTTTTTCAACCCTATGGGAGATCTTTCGATTTTTGAATCTCTATTTTCTTATTACTGTTTAATAAACTGAATAAAATACCAGGAGATAATTTAATAAGTTATTTTCTTTTATATAAATAACTTTTTAGCATATATTTACATATATCACGACCTTGTCCTGGAAAGTATTTTTTATGCTTCCGGTGACCTCCATTCAGAGGGTCTCTGAGTTGATGGCTCACATATCATTGTCCATTTTTGACTCTTCATTGAGAGAAGGCGGTGCTACGCATGGTACCTTCTTTTTTGCCTAAGATCGTTTCGGCTTTCCACATGAACGAGCATATAGTTTTGCTGTCCTTTTTGTTTATCTTCCAGTCTTCTGAGGGATCATTCTTACCACAACCTGGATGTCATTCGCGCTTGCCGACTTACCTTTCTAACACTGCTTCTTTCCGGATGTCGGATTCCCTGTTCATCTTCCCGTATTTCCTATGTATGGTTTGTTGGCCTTCAAGGCCACCATTGCTTGCTGGATTTGAATGATTGTTTGCGCGGCTTATTGGTTTCGGGGGTAAGGTTTCCCCTCTTCAGGTCATGGCCCACTCTACCAGAGCACTTGGAGCTTCCCATCCATTGTATTGTCAAGGTTTTTTTGTTCATGGTTGTCAGTTTGTTGGATTCTCCTCTAGTGTTTCATATACATCTCTTACCTTGTATCTGCTTCTCTTACTGCTTGCAGAGTAACTGAATAGCTCCGGGTCTGTGGGAGGGTATATCCTGTAGAAGGGGCCATTTTTTTTTATTTCTTAGTGTCAAGCTTTCTAGCAGCAACAATATATACCATGGTCTGTCACCCCCAATGAACTGGACGAGAGGAGGATTTTTTACGATGAGTACTCAAAAATCCTGTTGTCTCAGACATAGGATATAATGTCTTGTCTTATCATTTTACATCGTTTTCTCATTAAAGTTTTCACTGGTGGACAGAGTACATAGGTCACTGTCACTAGGAGGCTGACACTAGGTAAACATAAAAAAAAAAAGTTTGGCTCCACCCAGTGGGCTATGCCCTCTGCTGAGCACTCACCGCCTCCGTTTTAGCCTAGTATCCATAGGAGGCAGACATATTCTGCACTGCAGGTAATTCTGCTAGAATTATTATTTTTTGTTTTCATTTCTATTTTGGGTGCATGGAGCGAGTCCCTCGTGTGTTCCGCTTGGTGACTCCCCTGCGGGCACTGGGCAGCAGGAATTCCCACTGTTTCAGTGGATGCTCACCTTTTTGGTGGATGCCCACTTCTCTGGTGGATATTCTCCGCCTTGGTCATCCGTTTCCTTATTAGGGGATTTTTATTCTGATTTGTTGTCCATTCTATGGCGTTTCTAACGCTTATGTTCTGGCAGACATACTTTCAGCATTATCTCCTGTTTTTTTTTACCCAAGCCACGGGGCTCCGCTGGCCGCGCCATTAATTTAGGCCCTAGTTTGTTTTTTTGCTATGCTGCAAGATGGCGACGCCGCTTTCCCGTGCCGTTTCTCTTGTTTGAGTCAAATCCCTGCCCTGTCTAACCAGCGTGGCATGTGTTTGGCTGGAGGGGAGGGGTTTTTCTGCTTTCCTTAGAAGCTCTTCACTCTATCACCAGTAGTGAACGCCATAGTACACTGAGCTGGTGTACTGAGGTCTTACAGCGCTGGAAACGTTCCTGCTTCATGGGGGGACACTGCACCTAGGGGGTCTGTTAGGATAGCCATTGCCTATAGTTAGGGCTGGGGGATTTTGCCAAAAATAGAATCAAGATTTTTTCCTACGGTTAACGTGTACGCATGGAAAGATCCAGACATACACACTTAACCCGTTAGTGACCGCCCCATAGTGTTTTTACGTTGGTCACTAACGGGCCTTATTCCGATGCAATAGACTTTTTACGTCGCTGCATCGGAATAAGTAAACAAAGCAGGGAGCTGTCAAATCTCCCTGCTCTCAGCTGCCAGAGGTAGCTGAGGGCTGGGGGCGTCCCTGCTTGAACGTGTGAGATCGATATTAGTATCGATCTCACCTGTTTAAGGGAGCTCCCTCTCATCCCACTGACACCCTGCGATAAGATCGCAGAGTGTCTGTGTATCCGATGGCAGCCGGGGCCTAATAAAGGCCCCCAGGTCTGCCTGTAGCGAATGCCTGCTAGATCATGCCCCTGGCATGACCTAGCAGATGGCTGTCCGTTTTACACGGACAGACCGTAATACACTGCAATACAAAATAAATGAGATCGGATAATCGCGTAGTGAAGTCCCCTAGTGGGACTAGTAAAAAAGTTAAAATAAAAAAGTTTAATAAAAAAAAATGAAAAACCCACTTTTCCCCCTTACAAACTGCTTTATTAACCAACAAAATAAAGTAAAAAAGTTACACATTTTGTATCGCCGCGTCCGTAAAGACCACAACTATAAACTTATTACATCATTTAGCCCGCACGGTGAACGTCGTAAAAAATAAAATAAAACAAACATGCAAAAATTGCTGTTTTATTTGAATCAAGCCTTAAAAAAAATGTGATCAGTGATCAAAAAGTCGCATCTACTCCAAAATGGTACCGATAAAAACTACAAGTCGTCCCGCAAAAAAAAAGCCCTCATACAGCTGCATCGGCTAAAAAAAGAAAAGCGTTACGGCTCTTCAAATAGGGAGACACAAAAACAAATAATTTTGGAAAAAAAAGTGTTTTTGAATGAGACGATGGAAAAACATAAAAAAATGGCTTGGTCATTAAGGTCTAAAATAGGCTGGTCATTATGGGGTTAATGTCCTTTTTATACTGGGCAATTATCGGGCATACGAGCGTTCCTAGTACGCTCGTTGAAGATAATTGCCCTGTATAAACAGGGCAGCTATCAGTAGATGAACGAGCAGACTCTCAATCATCTGATCGTATCGTTTTAGCTGCCTGAAATATTATCGTTGTCGGCAGTACATCTGCCGACATGATGATGTATGGGGATGAGCGATCGGAGTAAGGAGTGCTTGTACCCATACATAGCTCCTTGTTATTGGAGCAAACCCCCAGAAATTCGGTCATTGTTCCATGCGTTTTAAAGAGGCTCTGTCACCAGATTCTCAAATCCATATCTCCTATTGCATGTGATCGACGCTGCAAGCAATGTAGATAACAGTAACATATTTTTTTTAAAAACGTTCATTTTTGGCCATGTTATGAGCTATTTTATATATATATGCAAATGAGCTTTGAAATGGACAACTGGGCGTGTTTTTTTTCGTATGTCCAACTGGGCATGTATTGTGTTTTTAACTGGGCGTGTATTGTGTTTTTAACTGGGCGTGTTTACTTGTTTTACTAACTGGGCGTTGTGAATAGAAGTGTATGATGCTGACGAATCAGTGACCAATCAGCATCATGCACTCCTCTCCATTCATTTACACAGCAGCATCACGTTCTTACTAGAACGATGTGCAGCCACATACTCAAGTGTCCTGATAATGAATACACATGACCTCCAGCCTGGACGTCATGTGTATTCAGAATCCTGAAACTTTTCTGTGAGATTCCAGCAAGCCACGCGTAATCTCGCGAGATTACGTGGTAAACGAGATTTCGTTTTCCCTTGCTGGAAATCTCACAGAAAAGATTCAAGTGTCAGGATTCTGAATACACATGACGTCCAGGCTGGAGGTCATGTGTATTCATTATCAGGACACTTGATTAACGTTAAAGAGGCTCTGTCACCAGATTTTGCAACCCCTATCTGCTATTGCAGCAGATAGGCGCTGCAATGTAGATTACAGTAACGTTTTTATTTTTAAAAAACGAGCATTTTTGGCCAAGTTATGACCATTTTTGTAATTATGCAAATGAGGCTTGCAAAAGTCCAAGTGGGTGTGTATTAGGTGCGTACATCGGGGCGTTTTTAATACTTTCACTAGCTGGGCGCTCTGAAGAGAAGTAACATCCTCTTCTCTTCAGAACGCCCAGCTTCTGACAGTGCAGATCTGTGACGTCACTCACAGGTCCTGCATCGTGACGGCCACATCGGCACCAGAGGCTACAGTTGATTCTGCAGCATCATCAGCGTTTGCAGGTAAGTCGATCTTACCTGCAAACGCTGATGCTGCTGCAGAATCAACTGTAGCCTCTGGTGCCGATGTGGCCGTCACGATGCAGGACCTGTGAGTGACGTCACAGATCTGCACTGTCAGAAGCTGGGCGTTCTGAAGAGAAGAGGATGTTACTTCTTTTCACAGCGCCCAGCTAGTAAAAGTATTAAAAACGCCCCGATGTACGCACCTAATACACGCCCACTTGGACTTTTACTTTTAAACACACCCACTTGGATTTTTGCAAGCCTCATTTGCATAACTACAATAATGGTCATAACTTGGCCAAAAATGCTCGTTTTTTAAAAATAAAAACGTTACTGTAATCTACATTGCAGCGCCTATCTGCTGCAATAGCAGATAGGGGTTGCAAAATTTGGTGACAGAGCCTCTTTAATGTCTGTGTATGTGGCTGCAGATCGTGTTCTAGTAAGAACGTGATGCTGCTGTGTAAATGAATGGAGAGGAGTGCATGATTCTGATTGGTCACTGATTCGTCAGCATTATACACTTCTATTCACAACGCCCAGTTAGTAAAACAAGTAAACACGCCCAGTTAAAAACACAATACACGCCCAGTTGGACATACGATAAAAAACACACCCAGTTGTCCATTTAAAACCTCATTTGCATATATATAAAATGGCTCATAACTTTGCCAAAAATGAAAGTTTTAAAAAAACAAAACGTTACTGTTATCTACATAGCAGCGCCGATCACATGCAACAGGCTATAGGGATTTGAGAATCTGGTGACAGAGCCTCTTTAAATTCACGCTGTTCACTGTGCGGTGTAGACATATTACCTTTATTCTGTGGGTCGGTACAATTATGGCGGTACCACATATGTATAGGTTTTTTATGTTTTACTACTTTTGGAAAACAAAAACACTTGAACTAAAATTATTTGCTTTTTGCATAGTCTCTTTCCAAGAGCCGTGATTTTTGTATTTTTCCGTCAATGTAGTGATATGAGGGCTCGTTTTTTTGCGGAACGAGACGTAGTTTTGATTCATACTGTTTTGGGGTACGTGGGACTCCTTTAACTTTTTTATTATGACTTTTTTTTGGAGGCAATGGGAAAAAATATCAATTTCGCCTTTGTTTTTTGCGTTTTTTTTTTACGGTGTTCACCTTGCGGTTTAAATTGCATATTAATTTTATTGTTTGGGTCATTACGGTCACGGCAATATCATATATGTGTAGTTATTTTATTTATTTTTTTACTAAATCCACTTTTTATGGAAGTTTTTTTTACTGTACTTAGTTTTTGATTTTACATTTATTACTAATTTAATTTAATAAGTCCCACTGGGGGACTTTATTATGCGATCTTTAGATTGCTGCTATAATGCTTTGGTATACTTAGTATACCAGGGCATTATTGCCTGTCCGTACCTGTCAGCCTCCGGCACGTCCTAATAGGTATATACCCAGGGCAGACCTGGGGTCCTTTATCAGGTCCCCGGCTGCCATGGCACACCATCCGAAGCCAGCGATAGCATTTGTGGGCCACCGATGGGTGACAGAGGGAGCTCCCTTTTAACGGGTTAAATGGCCGCGATCGAAGTAAACTTCGATCGTGGTCGTTGGTGCAGGAGCCCGGCTGTCCTCAGACAGCCGAGCCCCGGCTCCAGCCTGCAAGGGACACCGTTGCAGGACTTAGACTGGGCTGCCGTGAAAAAACGTGAGTTGCTCAAAAAACTTCTGAAAATCAGGGGCTGTTTTCCCTTGAAAACAGCTCCGTATTTTCAGACGTTTTTAGTCACTACGTGTGCACATACCTTAGGCTTCATTCCCACTTCAGTCTTTTTCTTCAGGGTGCTAGCCGTTTTTCAGACGGCTAGCACCCTGACCCATTCATTTCAATGGGGTCATGCACACTTCAGTTTTTTTTGACGGTCCCGTTGCTCCGTTCCAACAAAAGTAGAGCATGGCCTACTTTGGTCTGAGATTCCGTGACCGTGAGGCCCATGCGAGTCAATGGGGCCGTCAAAAAACTGAAGGCACACGGAAGGCATCCGTGTGCCGTCTGTGTGTGACGGAGCCGTTGCCTAGCGACGACCGGGCGGTCAGAGGTACACATACGGACAGATACTGCACTAATCGGCAGCCCCTTCTCTCTGTCAGCACTCATAGAGAGAAGAGGCTGCTGATCAGTGCTGGAACGCAGCGATATTAAAAAAAAAATAAGTTCATACATACCCCGGCCGTTGTCTTGGTGACGCGTCCCTCCTCTGACATCCAGTCCGACCTCCCTGGATGACGCAGCAGTCCATGTGACACTCACAGGCTGCAGCGGTCACATGGTCTGAAACGTCATCTCAGGAGGCCGAACTTGTGGAAGAAGCAGGCAGTTCTGGGTAAGTAGTAACTTTATTTTTGTTGTGTTTTTTTTTTTTTAATGAACCATTTATCTGTATTGGGAGCGCCGTGCATGGTATTCCATGTCCAGCGGTAGTCTCTGTCCAGGGTGCTGAAAGAGTTAAAGGGCTGCACTGACCGGCAGTAACTCTTTCAGCACCCTGGACAGTGAGTACCGCTGGACACGGAATAGCTTGTGCGGCACACACAATATCGTGTACATAGTGTGAACGGGTTTCAGTTTCCTCTCGGAAACTGAAACACGGAAGTGTACACCCGAGTCCTGCTACTCCTGTTCACTATCGGAATTCATTAAAGTAGATGCGCTGTGCAGCGTGTCTGCTTGTTAATAAAGGTTTTTTTTCTCTCCTGCTATGGGGGCAGGGCCTTGTGAGAATTGTGCCAACTTGAAATTGCGAATTAATCAATTTAATTAGATTAATCTCCCAGCCCTAGGCTATAGTGTTTGTTTAATTTTTTTTGTTGTAAAAGACTCATAATAAGTCTCCAAAGGGCAAAGCTCCTAAAACCCAACCCCCCCGCCCCCCGACAACCCAGACGCACTTTGCAAGTACTCGGTGCAGTACAAAGTTTCTGTCTAGACCACCACAGGATTCCCCAGCTCCCGTTGTTGGTGAACATATTACCCCCCCAATGGGCGGCTTCCCTCACCCAGGCGGTTGATAATCTCGCCCACGACGGATGCCTTACAATGCATTTCTTAGCAGTTAGCGTCCCATTTTTCTGACCCCTCACAGGCACCACATTCTGTTCAGGCCCCCAGACATTCTTCCCTGGATTGTACTCATTCTAGTTCTCATAGTGCATAATGCAGCGGCCCAGGAAATCAAGGATATATCATTCTTCCTCTGATTCCACTTTTGACACACATACTGCAGGCGTACTTCATTCTTTTAATTTAAAAGATATATCTAAACCAGCTTCTTCACGGGACGTCTCTCTCTCCAACTCGGAGTGTGAGTGTAATAGAAGCGAAACCGCTTCTCCTGCTGTAAAGGATCTCATTCAGGCAGTGAGAGATATACTTAAAGAGGCTCTGTCACCAGGTTATAAGTGCCCTATCTCCTACATAATCTGATCGGCGCTGTAATGTAGATGCCTAACTGAGCATTTTTTTTACTTTTGACCAAGTGGTCGTTGCAAAGAGAAGTGTATGACGCTGACCAATCAGCGTCATACACTTCTCTCCATTCATGTCCATTTGTACTCCGCATTCGCGAGATCACGCTGTGAATGACAGCACAGCGAAATCACGCTGTGCTGTGTGAGTAGGTCCCACAGAAACTTTACCGAAGTGACGGGAGTGTCCTGGGTGGAGGTTATGTCTATTCACTCTCAAGACACTTCAGTAAAGTTAATGTGGGTGTACATGTGACAGCACAGCGTGATCTCACGAGATCACGCTGTGCTGAGTACAAATGGACATGAATGGAGAGAAGTGTTTTTAACGCTGATTGGTCAGCGTCATACACTTCTCTTTACACCGCCCACTTGGTGAAAAGGTAAAAAACACCCAGTTGTCTATTAAGAAACTAATTGGCATACATCTAAAATTGCTCATAACTTACTCAAAAATTATCGTTTTTCAAAATAAAAAGCCACTGTTATCTACATTACAGCGCCGATCAGATTATGTCGGAGATAGGGCACTTATAATCTGGTGACAGAGCCTCTTAAAATGTAACTAAACGTTCGACAAACTTCTGACGTTCTAGTGATATGTCAGAAGTTTTGATTGGTGGGGGTCGGAGTACTGAGAACCCCACCAATCGCTAAAACGAATTTGTCTTAGGCCTCATGCACACGACCGTAAAAACTCCCGTTATTACGGGTCGTAATTACGACCCCTAATAACGGGCTCATAGACTTCTATTGGCGACGGGTGCCTTCCCGTTTTCTCACGGGAAGGTGCCCGTGCCGTTGAAAAAGATAGAACATGTCCTATTTCAGGCCGTAATAACGGCACGGACAGTCCATAGAAGTCTATGGAGCTCTCGTAATGACGGGTGGCTACATGTGTGCACCCGTCATTACGGCAGCGTTGCTAAGCGACGTCCGTAAATAGTCACTGTCCAGGGAGCTGAAAGAGTTAACTGATCGGCAGTAACTCTTTCAGCACCCTTGACAGTGACTACCGATCAGTATAAACCTGTAAAAAATAAAAATAAAAGACGTTCATACTTACCGACAACTTCCTGCTTCCTCCAGTCCGGTCTCCCGCCCGTTGCCTTGGTGACGCGTCTCTCTCGACATCCGGCCCGACGTCCTGGATGACGTTTCAGGCCATGTGACCGCTGCAGCCAATCACAGGTCAATCACAGGCTGCAGCGGTCACATGGACTGCCGCGTCATCCAGGGATGTCGGGCTGGATGTGAAGAGAGGGACGCGTCACCAAGACAACGGCCGGGTAAGTATGAATTTCTTTAACTTTTATTACAGAAAAGGCTGTCCCTTCTCTCTATCCTGCACTGATAGAGAGAAGGGGCTGCCGATTAGTGCAGTGCTATTTTGCCGCCAAAAACGTGCTCGTAAATACGGGTGGAATACGTGTGACACCGGACCCATATTTACGAGCACGGGTTCGTAAATACTGGTGCAAAACGGGTGGAATACGTGTGACACCGGACCCGTATTTACGCCAGTATTTACGGGTGGGAAAAAATACGGTCGTGTGCATGAGGCCTCCGTTTGTCTTTTTCCGGAAAGCTGATGTATCGGAGTATGAGCTCATAGACTTTCTATTGAGCCCGTACTCCGATACATTGATTTCTGGAAAAAGTCTAACAGAAACGAAGCGGCTAAACGCTCAACGAGCGCTTCTGCTGCTATGTTTTAGCGATTGGTGGGGGTCTTAGTGCTTGGACCCCCACCAATCAAAACTTATGACATGTCACTATGACATGTCAGAAGTTTGTCGAACGTTTAGTTGCACTTTAAAAGATTGCGGATGATCCTGCTGAATCATCTCAGAATGAGTTGTTGTTGCATCGCCATAGGCGACCCTCTCTGTTCTTTCCAGATCATAAGGGTTTTGAAAAATTGTTTTCTGATGCATGGAAACATCCTCACAGGTCTATGCGGACTATATTTTTTCTTTTCTCTGAGTCTACTACCAAATGGTCAGCTCATCTCAAGGTAGATTCTCCCTAGGTCTGGCTTAATGAAAATACTAACTTACCGGTTGCAGATACTTCCGCCTTAAAGGATCCAGTTAATGCCAAAGTGGAGTCTATGGCAAAAGCCACTTTCAGCGCGGCCGCGGCTTCAGGCAGACCCTCTTTTGCAGCATGTTGCTCTCCTTCCAGGAGACATGGCTCAAAAACCTCCAAGCCTGTGTGCTTAACAGTTTTCTGCTCACCCTCCCGGGCATTTTTTCCTATCAACGCCCCCTAGGTGCCCCTTCAGGGCCCAGGTTTTTCTCTCAGTCCATTCAAAGCCTCCTCCATCAAGGAGTAATTGTCCTAGTACCAACTCTAGAATTGTTCAAGGGGTTCTTTTCAAACCTTTTTACAGTACCAAAGAAGGACTGATTTCTTTGATTAATTTTGGATCTAAAATGTCTCAATTGACATGTGAAAATTCTAAGGTGTTGCATGGAGACGTTGCAATCGGTGGTCGCTTCCTTATAGATCGACGAGTACCTGTTCTCAATAGACCTCAAGGATGCTTATCTTAATGTTCTGATTGCTCAAGTACATCAGTGTTTTTTGCGCTTTACAGTAGGTTCAGCGCATTTCCAGTTTGTGGCCTTACCCTTCAGGCTTGCCACGGCTCCAAGGGTCTTCATTAACCCCTTCCCGCTCCTGGACGTACTATTAGGTCATGGTAACTATAGCGTTCGCGCTCCATGACCTAATAGTACGTCTCGGGAGTAACGGCCGTTTCGGCCGTCCTCCCGACACATACAGGAGATGTGACAGCTGCTGTCTTGTTCAGCAGCTCTCACAGCTCCTACAGCGGGGACTGATCGCTGTGTCCCCGCTGATTAACCCCTTAAAAGCCGCGTTCTATAGAGATCGCGGCTTTTTAGGGGTTAAGCTGCCATCGCCGGCCTGCTACACGATAGCGGCCGGCGATGGTGACTATGGCAACCGGACACCAAACAATGGTGTCCGGCTATGCCATAGACGGAAGCCTAGTGGGTCCTGACAACGTCAGGACCCACTATGCTTGCTGTCAGTGAGTAGCTGACAGTTCTAATACACTGCACTACGCATGTAGTGCAGTGTATTAGAATAGCGATCAGGGCCTCCTGCCCTCAAGTTCCCTAGTGGGACAAAGTAATAAAGTATAAAAAAAGTTAAAAAAAGATGTGTAAGAATAAGAAAATAAAAGTTTTAAAAGTAAAAATCCCCCTTTTTCCCTTATCAGTCATTTATTATTAATAAAAATATATAAACAAACAAATAAACTATACATAATTGGTATCGCCGCGTCCGTAACGGCCTGAACTACAAAATGATTTCGTTATTTATCCCGCACGGTGAACGCCGTAAAAGAAAATAATAATAAACCGTACCACAATCACAATTGTTTGGTCACTTCACCTCCCAAAAAATGGAATAAAAAGAGATCAAAATGTCGCATGTACCGAAAAATGGTTCTGATCGAAACTACAGTTCGTTACGCAAAAAATAAGTCCTCGCACGGCTTTATTGATTGAAAAATAAAAACGGTATGGCTCTTAGAATAAAGTAACACAAAAAGTGAATGATTGTTTACAAAACGTATTTTATTGTGCAAACGCCATAAGACATAAAAAAAACCTATAAACATATGGTATCGCCGTAATCGTATCGCCCCGCAGAATAAAGTGAATATGTCATTTATAGCGCACGGTGAACGCTGTAAAAAAAAAAAAGAATAAAAAAACAATAGTAGAATTGCTGTTTTTTAGTCACCACGCCACCTAAAAATAGAATAAAAACTGATCAAAAAGCTGCATGCACTCCAAGAAAACTACAATGTATTCCTCAAGGGGTCTAGTTTCCAAATTGGGGTCACTTTTGGTGGGTTCCCAATGTTTTGGCACCACAAGACCTCTTCAAACCGGACATGGTGCCTAATAAAAAAGAGGCCTCAAAATCCACTAGGTGCTCCTTTCCTTCGGAGGCCGGTGCTTCAGTCCATTACCGCACTAGGACCACATGTGGGATATTTCTCAAAACTGCAGAATCTGGGCAATACGTATTAAGTTGCGTTTCTCTGATAAATCCTTTTGTGTTATAAAAAAAATGGTATAAAGAGGATTTTCTGACAAAAAAAAATATTTAAATTTCACCTCTACTTTGCTCTAAATTTCTGTGAAACACCTAAAGGGTTCATAAATTTTCTAAATGCTGTTGTGGATACTTTGAGGGGTCTAGTTTCTAAAATGGGGTGTTTGATAGGGGTTTCTAATATATGGGCCCCTCAAAGCAACTTCAGAACTGAACTGTAACCTAAAAAAATAAATAAATGAGGCAATACTTCGCTTCTTACATTATACTGATAATGAGCCGTGCCCACCCCGAGATGACCCCAGTTTTGACCGTTTGTATAAACGGAGACCCCTATTAGACTGTTCCAGTGCCCGGTTTTCCCAAGCATACACCCCCGAGAAGTGTATTTCTATTGATGAGTCCCTGATACATTTTAAAGGGAGGGTTCAATTCCGCGAGTACCTGCCGGGTAAGAGGGCAAGGTATGGCGTGAAGATGTATAAGCTGTGCGAGAGTGCATCAGGGTATACCTACAGGTTTAGGATATATGAAGGAAAGGCCACCCCCAAACCAGACTGCATCCTGGACTACAATAGGTACATGGGAGGGATGGACTTGTAAGATCAATTCTGGCCGTGCACATCATACAGATGGCTTTGTATAATGCGTACGTGCTGCGTCGATGTGCAGGCCAGACGGGAACTTTCCTGGAATTTCAAGAGGTGATATTCAAGAACCTAATCTTTAGGGACCAAGAAGGGGGGGCACCCAGTACTTCTGGAAGCGGGGCCACACGCATCGTACCAGGGCGGCAACACTTTCCAGGAGTAGTTCCCCAAACTGGCAAGAAGGGAAAAAGTCAAAAGAGGTGCAAAGTCTGCTATAAGAGGGCGATAAGGGATGACACAATATATCAATGTGACACGTGTCCCGAATAACCAGAGCTCTGTATGAAAGTGTTTTAAAATGTATCATACATCCCTTGGTTTATAATTTACCCCAATTTTACTTACCCTGATGTACTCCGCACAGCTTATCCCCCCTCTGAGCCCTGCTGTGTGCCCAGGCAGCTGATAACAGCCACATGTAGGGTATTGCCATACCCGGGAGAACCCACATTACAGTTTATGGGGTGTAGGTCTCCGGTCAAAATGCTCACTACACCTCTAGATGAATGCCTTAAGGGTGTAGTTTTTAAAACGGGGTCACTTCTTGCGGGTTTCAACTGTACTGGTACTTCAGGTGCTTCTGCATACATGACTTCGCACTAGAAAATCCCCAGTAGGCCAAATGGTGGTCCTTTCCTTCTGAGCCCTCCCATGGGCCCAAACGGCAGTTTATCACAACAAATGGGGTATTGCGGCACTCAGAACAAATTGCGCAACAGAATGGGGTATTTTATTTCTTGTAAAAATAAGAAATTTTCAGCCAAAACTACATATTATTTGAAAAAAATAATTTTGTTTTCATTCCCAGCCCAATTCAAATAAGTTCTGTGAAAATGCGACATGGCACCCGAAAACCAATACAGCAAAATCTGGACTCCAAAGAACACACAGCGCTCCTTCCCTTCTGAGGCCTCCCATGGGCCCAAACGGCAGTTTATTGCCTCAAATGGGGTATTGCTGCACTCAGGAGAAATAGGGCAACAAAATTGAGTATTTTGTTCCCTGTGAAAATAAGAAATTTTGATTAAAGATTACATCTTATTGGAAAAAATGTCATTTTTTTTTTATGTCACAGCCAAATTGAAATAGGTGCTGTGAAAAAACTGTGCGGTCAAAATGGTAACAACAACCATAAATGAATTCCTTGAGGGGTGTAGTTTCCAAAATGGGGTCACTATTGGGGGGTTCCTACTGTTTTGGCACCTCAACACCTCTTCAAACCTGGCATGCTGCCTAAAATATATTCTAATAAAAAAGAGGACTCAAAATGCACTAGGTGCTTCTTTGCTTCTAGGGCTTGTGTTTTAGTCCACGAGCGCAGTAGGGCCACATGTGGGACATTTCTAAAAACTGCAGAATCTGGACAATACATATTTAGTAGTGTTTCTCTGGTAAAACCCTCTGTGTTACAGAAAAAAAAATGAATAAAATTGAAAATCAGCAAGAAAAATGAAATTTGCAAATTTCACCTCCACTTTGCTTTAATTCCTGTGAAATGCCTGAAGGGTTAAAAATCTTTCTAAATGCTGTTTTGAATACTTTGAGGGGTCTAGTTTTTAAAATGGGGTGTTTTATCAGGGTTTCTAATACATAGGCCCCTCAAAGCCACTTCAGAACTGAAGAGGTACCTTAAAAAAAAAAGGATTTTGACATTTTCTTAAAAATATGAGAAATTGCTGTTTATGTTCTAAGCCTTGTAACGTCCAAGAAAAATAAAAGAATGTTCAAAAAACGATGCCAATCCAAAGTAGACATATGGGAAATGTGAACTAGTAACTATTTTGGGTGGTATAACCGTCTGTTTTACAAGCAGATGCATTTAAATTCTGAAAAATGCTATCTTTTCCACATTTTCTCAAAATTTTGCAACTTTTCACCAATAAACACTGAATATATCGACCAAATTTTACCACGAACATGAAGCCCAATGTGTCACGAGAAAACAATCTCAGAATCGCTTGGGTAGGTTTAAGCATTACGACGTTATTACCCCACAAAGTGAAATATGTCAGATTTGAAAAATGAGCTCTGAGCCTTAAGGCCAAAACTAGGCTGCGTCCTTAAGGGGTTAAGGTCATGGTGGCACCATGGCTCTCCTCAGATCTAGGGGATAGTGGTTATCACATACTTGAACTTCTGGTGAAGGCATTTTTCAAACAGAACAACTTGCACAGTCTCAACATTTAACTGGATCGTCTTCGCAGATTCGGATAGCTGATCAACATCACAAAGTCATCTCTCACTCCTTCTCAGAGAATGGAGTTTCTGTGGATGGTCCTGGATACACGGGCAGTCAGAGTTTACTTACCCAGGCCAAGATCACCACTCTCAGACTGGGAGTGACCGTACTCAGCAAGAATACTCGTTGCTGCATCCACTTCTGCATAAAAGTCTCAACCTTCGAAGCCGTCCCATTTCTCAATTTTACTCCTGATCAAAACAGTTGGCGATTCTATAGTTTGGGCAAGTCTTCGGACTCCTTGGATGTGATGAAGTCAAGAAGGAGCTGCTGTGGTGGATGTCTTTCTCCAACATCTCTCAGGGGAAACCCTTCACAACTCTCCACTGGCAAGTCATCACAACTGACGCAAGTTTGTCCAGCTGGGGGCAGACTTCAGATGCCTCACAGTCCGGGGCACCTGGTCTGACTCTGAAGCTCCGCTCCAGATCAACATCTTGGAGCTTAGGGCCATCTTCCTGGCCCTGTCTCACTGGACGTCTTGTCTCCAGGCTCTTTCAGTGAGAATACAGACAGACCATTTTACAGCAGTGGCGTACCTGAATCATCAGGGAGGTACAAGGAGGACTGTATGGAAGGAATCCGCTAATGTCCCAGCAATCTCAGCAGTGCATATCCCAGGAGTAGACGACTTGGAAGTGGATTACCTGAGCCAGGAACGCCTGTATCCCGGAGAATCGTCTCTTCAGCCAGAGATTTATGGAAGGAATCCGCTAATGTCCCAGCAATCTCAGCAGTGCATATCCCAGGAGTAGACTACTTGGAAGTGGATTACCTGAGCCAGGAATGCCTGTATCCCGGAGAATCGTCTCTTCAGCCAGAGATTTTTCACCACAAAATGCATTCGGTGGGGCTTCCCAGACATGCATCTCTACGCCTCTCACCTAAATCACTAATGCCTGAACAACGTCACCAGAACCAGGGACCCTAAGGCCATAGAAGTCGACGCTCTGGTTCTCTCCTAGTCGTCCAACCTCCTTTTATCTTTTTCCGCCCCTTTATTTCGCCTCGAGTGCTGAAGAAAGTCATGGACGCAGGAGTTCCAGCCATTCTGGTGGCCCCAGACTGGCCCCGCAGAGCTTGGTATGCGTAACTCATGCACCTGTTAGCAGACGCCCCGTGGCTGCTTCCTCTGCGGCAAGACCTCCTTTCCCAAGGTCCAATGTTCCACCCTGCTTTACCTCGGCTGCGTTTAACAGCATGGCTGTTGAAACTGTGTGGTTTTGAAGTTCAAAGGTTTCCCTGATCCAGTCATTCACACCATGATTAAGGTCCGGAAGACTCGATCCCAAAGGATTTACCGTAGTTCTTGGTTGGCTTATTTTAGGTGGTGTGAATCCCATTATTTTCACCACCTCTGTTTTTTCCATCCCGCAAATTCTGGATTTCCTCCGTGTGGGTTTGGATCAGGGACTCAGATTGGCTACTCTGAAAGGGCAGGTTTCAGCCCTATCTATTCTTTTCCAATGCATTTTGGCTTTCTGCTCTCCAATTAAGACTTTTCTGCAAGGAGTCGCACATTGTACTCCTCGTCACCCGTCTCCCCTGGAACCTTGGGATCTCAATCTGGTCCTTTTTAAAGGGAATGTGTCGCTAGAATTTATTTTTTTTTTTTTTCACTTAAACAGTTAGTATTTAAGTGATTAAACATTGTTTTAATTTTTTCACAAGTCAGGAAATATTATTATAAATTAAATTCTAATTTATAACATTTCCATGTGCTGGTCACTAGAGAGAGCAATTCCCAAAATTGCAGCATTGCAATGTGGTAAAGCAACCTCATTGCTTTATGCTGCAAATTTGGTGTAGAGACACATGCTCTAGTGAGCTCACACAATCCCCCCCCCCCTCCCTTATCCTGGCTAGTGCCAGTAGAAGGAGGTGGTTGAATCTTCTAATCCTCCTACACAGTGCATTCGCTCAGAAAATGGCGGCACGCAGTGTAGGAGGATTAGATACAGTGGTAATCCTACAGTATAACACGAACATAATACACACATCACATACACAAACATAACTTACTTGCTCCTGCCGCAGCTGCTGCCTTCGATCCTACTCCTCGCGTCTTCGCAGCCTGGAACATATGTCCGGAAGTCGCGACCGGAAGTAGTCATCTTACTGTCCAGCCGCGGCTTCGGCTCCACATGAAAATGGCACCGGATGTCGCTCTGCCGAAGACCTTCCTTTTGGACTCTGTGGGAGCGGCGCAAGCACAGACGGCGTACACTATAGTGAATGGAACGTCTCCCGTTCGCATTCTCTATGGGGATTTATGTGCCATATTCCATCTCTGTATGTGTCGTTAATCGACACATACAGAGATGAAAAAAAAAATGGCATCCCCCATAGTGAAGTACAAGTAAGAAGAAAGAAAAAAAACTAAAACACAAATAAATAAAAAGTATGTTAAGAACACGCTAAAAGCAAATTTATATTAAATTTTTTATTTTTCGCGACACCTGTCCTTTAAGTTTCTCTCAGGATCTTATGATGGAAGGTAGTTTTCGTTGTGGCGATCACCCCTATCCGTAGAGTTTCTAAACTGACAGCCTTGTACTGCAAACCTCCACTTACAGCTTTTCTTAGTGACAATGTGGTGCTACGTCTGGTGCCTTCATTCCTTCCTAAGGTGGTTTCCTTCATCTTAATGAGGACAATGTTCTTCCTTCGTTTTGTCCTAAACCTTCTCATCCATGAAAATGTGCCTTACATTGCTTGGATGTCGCTAGAGCCCTTCGAGTCTACATTGCATCTATGAAGTCCTTCCGGAAGTCAGACCTCCTATTTGTTGTTTTGCTGAGGGCCATCGTAAGGGTGGCCCGGGGCTTCAAAGGCCACGATTGACAGCTGTATACTGTTTGCTGTTAAACCCCCCCCCCCCCCCAAATAAAACTACTCTAATGGAACCTCCCTTCCAGGTCACTGCTCATTCTGCTAGAGCAGTTGTGGCCTCCTGGGCGGTGCGGCATCAGGCTTCTGCCCTTCAGGTCTGTAAAGCCGTCACCTGTTCCTCGTTACATAATTTTTTGAGGTTTTACCGGATAAGTTCTTTGGCCCTTGCCGATGCCAGTTTGGTTCGGATGGTGTTGCAATCAGCCGTGGTTTAGGCTGCTCGCGTGGCTATGATTCTTTTTTTCCCACCCCAAGGGACTGCTTTAGGACGTCCCATGGTAATGTGTCCCCCAGTGAATACTCTAATGAGAAAACAGGCTTTTTGTACTTACCAGTAAAAGCCCTTTCTGATTGAATTCACTGGTGGACACTGGTACCGCCCTATTTCTTGTTATATTTTTCGCTTCTTGAGGTTGCTTTTCTCATTGGAAAACTATTGTGTAAAACCTTCTCTGCTCTCCTACTGCTCTAGATACAAATGGAGGAGATGAGTTCTCAGCAGAGGGCATAGCCACACTTTTTTTTTTTTTTTTTTTATATTTACCTATAGTCCGCGGCCTATACCCATGGTACTGTGTCCCCCAGTGAATTAATTGAGAAAGGGATTTTACTGGTAAGTAGAGAAAAATCATGTTTCTCAGTTCTTGGTTAAATACACTGCATATAAATCTAAGGGCTCTTTGTTGAGCATTAAAAATGGTCATAGAACACTTATAGATCCAGGGGTAAGGTTATTGTATGGTTTAGAAAACCCATTTTCAAACGCATATCAGGAATCTCTAAACTAATATTGATCCCTGTTCAGGACCCTTATCTGTTAGCCAGAGCAGAGAGAGGCAACAAAGAGCATCTCTCACTCTGAAGGTACTGAAATGTACATCCAATACATGGACAGCCCATTGATTGGATCATCCAATCAATTCCGATTAGTACCGTTCTATTGTCTTTAGAAAGGTTGATCCTATACCCTCCAAATATTGTCTTTCTAAAGTACCGATTAATGCCTTTAGATCCTCCGAACTAGAGACACGTCTCCTACAATTCCAATCATCTTTGGAAAATCCGTTCATTCCTACTCCAATACCACCACCTCTTAACGATTCAATTACGTTATCAGAACTTGATTTATCTCCTTCGTTACTACAATTATCGATCCATAACACCTCAGTTAATCTTTTTGACAATTTTCTTCTAACATAGATGGGGCTCATCCAATATCACCACCTAATGATTCATCATGTATCATATCTGATCCCCCTCTTTTAGCGCCTACATCATTTATGGATGCTACCACTTCTTTTTAGGACTTCCCTCTCAACTAACAATGCCACCTGTCACGCCAACCATCAACAGCAACGATCACCTTATAACATATCTCGTAAGCCCCAAAGTACAAACCATTACTCACTTCTTCCCATTGGTCCAAAAAATATAGACCAAAAGAAAGTTAGATATAGAGGAAGAAGAGGAGGTCGTAAGCGTAACAAAACGACCCCTTTCAACAAATCTAAAGAAATATCGGACCAACCAGTAACGACCAAATTGTTTAATTTATCTTCACACAAGTTTAATATACATGAGATTAGTCTGCTCAGTAAGGGTCTCTCTTTTTGTCCTGTCACACCACCTAATACTTTTGACCTGTTCATGGACCTTAACAGGTTTGTCCGCGAGCTAACCCTAACCAAGCATTTTTCTCTCTCTAAAATAGTTCAAACTCTCCCAGCATCAACCCTTATCCCAGAGCCAACCGCACTAAATTTATCCTCTGCACTAATTACCACGGATTTAAAGCCCAAATCATGTTTTTACCCTTTGCATCATCAGGGTTCCTTTTTGGAAACTTTCTCCACCCTAGTAGGGAATGAATTCAGATCTTTAGACGGACCCATTAATAAACCGGACAACCTTACCTATCAGGAGAGAAACTCCCTCACACTACTAGCAAAGGATGACACTATCGTGATACGTTCTGCCGATAAAGGCGGAAGAATTGTAGTCCTGGATAGGGACAAATATCTAGGAGAGACATTTAGGATCCTTGGTGACAGCAACTTTTATCTCAAATTAGCAGTAAATCCTCTACCTGCGCACACACTCAAATATGTCAATCTCATTGATACAGCATTTCATGAGGGTTTGATCTCCAAAAAAGAAAAGGGCTTTCTTAATGTACCTTTTCCAAATATGCCATTCATGTATCACCTTCCTAAGGTGCACAAATCTATTACTAATCCTCCTGGACGCCCAATAATCTCTGGAATTGGGTCCTTGACCAGCAATCTTTCGCACTTTATCGATCTTCACCTTCAACCTTTTAGTGGTTAGCCTACCTTCATACCTAAAAGATTCTACACAAGTGATAAGGGAGCTTCACGCAATTAATATTACCAATTCGATGTACCCCGTTAATTTTTTAACTGCAGATGTAACAGCATTATATAGCAATATTCCCCATTCTAAAGGTCTTGAGGTTGAGTCTGCACTATCTAATAAAACCCGCATGCCCGACAGTCAAATTAAATTTTTAACAAAATGTGTTGATTTTATTCTTAACCATAATTCTTTTAGTTTTGACAACAAATATTTTAACCAAATCAAAGGATGTGCTATGGGTTCGAGGTTTGCGCCCTCTTATGCCAATCTTTATATGGGATCCTTGGAAGATCTGTATATCTATTGTGATCACCCTTTTAGAAATAATATTTTATTTTACAAACGTTATATTGATGACCGTCTCTTTATTTGGAAGGGTAATGAGGCAGAGGCTGCGTCCTTTATTGAATTTTTAAATCAGAATATTTTTGGATTATCTTTTACCCACACTTTCTCTGCTACGTCCATCGACTTTTTAGATTTGACCATCACTTTTGACGCTACTACCAATAGGTTCGCAACAAAGACACACTTTAAATCTGTGGATGTTAACAGTTACATTAATTTTAACAGTGCCCACTATCCTCCATGGATAAAAAATGTCCCCTTCGGACACAGTTCAGAAGGATTAGAAAATACTGCACTACTGATATTGACTTCAACGTAGAATGTAATTTATTAGAAAAGAGATTTAAATAAAAAAATTTCCCTTCAAATCTTATTAAAGGAACACGCTCTAAGGCTGCCCAATTATCTCAAGCATCCTGCATTGAGCAAAAAGTTGATAAAAAAGAGAGCCGTAGTTTTAGTAACAATTTTATTACTTCGTATAACAGTGGAAATAAAAGCATTAGGGAGATTTTGGACAAGCACTGGCATATCCTGAAGAGGGACCCCTATTTAAAAGCAGAACTACCAGACAGACCAATTATTACTTTGACGTTCCAAGTCCCTGAAAAATATTCTAGCACCCAGCAGATTAAGGAGCCCCGTGATTCCTAGTTCTACCATGCTCCCTAAGACAATTGGTTCCTTTAAATGTGGTCGACAACGTTGCATGTGTTGCAATAATATGGCTCACAAAACAACCACTTATATAGCAACAGTAACCAAGGAATCTTTTACTATTAAGAGCTTCCTTAACTGTGGAAGCTCCTATGTAATCTATATGTTGGAATGTCCCTGCCACTTACAGTATATTGGTCGCACAACGCAATGCCTACGTACTAGGATTAATAACCATAGGTTCAATATCAATACGGGCTTTATGAAGCACCGTGTCTCCCGTCACTTTGCCTCTGTACATAACAGCCTTTTTAGTGACATACTTATTACACCTATAGAACAGATCCCATTTAATGTTGCTAACAGATTTGGCAGGCTGAAACAGCGTGAAAATTACTGGATATTTAAGCTCAAAACCCTGCAACCAGATGGTCTGAACGATATATCGGAAACAACCCGGAAATGAAAATCATATATAAATGTTACGTTTCAATTGAAAAATCGACACTCTGAAGTCCTGTTCCCCTTTTCCTCTGTGTCAATTCCATATGAATTTTAAGTGGTCTCCTATTTAGGTATGCCTACCCATTCATTTACCATCTCTCAGGAATTTCTAGCATTCAGCTAGCCCTTTTTTTCGTTTTCCCCATAATTTCAGTTTTCCGTTTTTCCGTTTCTCTATTGAATCAATATCAATTCATTATTACACTTCTTATACTTTATTATATCTTCTCTAATGAAATCCCACTGTAATATTTTTTATATGTATAACCCTGTTTAGTTCAATTTTTATATACATATCCTTTTTACATAATTTTTACATAATTTTAATAATGTATTATCATAATCTGTTAAATTATATGTTTAGCCTCTATACGGTTTGTTATTATTGTCCTATTAACACCTTATTTTATGTGTAATCACCCCCCTCTCTGCTTTTTTATGTGACCCGTTGTGTTCTGCTATTCTAAAGTATGTCTAATATGTTTGGCTAGGCTTTTAGTTGTTGCTCTCACTTTTAGCATCCAAATGGATGTTGTGGTTTTAGCATCCAAATGGATGTTACTTTGGCATCCAAACGGGTGTCTTATATTTAATTATGCATCCAAACGGACGCATGGGTCTCTTAGCATCCTAATGGATGTTACTCTGGCATCCAAATGGATGTTTTTGTTTTTAACATCCTTTTGGATGTTTAGCGTGCCGCGCTACAATTGTAAGTGAGTTTTATTATATTATGTCATTTTTTACTAATATCTCATGTTTTTATCTCTTAGCATTGTTAGTGATTGTTTTTCTTGCCCTCATATGTATAACCGCTTATTGTTTTTACTAACATCGATATTCTAAGTTTAAACTTTGACCTATGACGTCATTGAAGTTCTTTGATCCCGGTCACATTGGCAGGTTTTTTTCTAATAGTATGGTTATTTAAGCAGTGAAGTTTTTATACTTTTCCATGGCCTGATGAAGATGCCGGTGCAGCATTGAAACGCGTAGCTTTATTATCAATAAATTAACCTTTTATTACTCCTACGCTTACGTGATTTCATTCAGTTCATGTATTGAAACATCTTACTCAGTGCAGCAGTGCCCTTGGAGACTCTCTCTTTTCCTGCATCCCAGCAATGGTAACTTTTGTAGTGCTTTATTCTTCCTCGGGTGGAGATATACGGAAATTGAACCCCTGCGGCGGGCTTCTTCAAGTGATTTCAGCTTATTGACAGGGAACATTTCGAACAAAAAAAGAATTGTCAAAAGGGGACAACCCCTTTTTATCCTGTGATCTGACAGACCGTCTTTATAAGGTATTATAAGTAATGTCTTTGTTGTTGACATCCGTCTTTATTTATTCTTGCCTTTCAGAAGAAACCAAAGAATCCGATATTTCCCCAGGGCTTGCGAATAGTCAGCTGACCTGGAAACAAGGCCGGCAGCTGTTAAGACAGTAAGTAAAGACATGTGGCAGATTTGGTTACCGTCTCAATACTGTTCTTGATGGGTCGGGAAGCAGAGCTATGGGCTATAAGCTGCCAAATGCTCTTCCTGCATTGTACCATGTTATATGCATTGAGCTGTATGTCTTGGAAAAATAAGTCTAGGTTTTATTCCAGAGGAACAAAGTCTAGGAGGTAGTGAAGTAAAACAGAGCTTTACAAATCAGACTCTGCACACCAGACCTGCTGTATGAACCAGAGAGTGCTTATTCATCTTTTCTTGAAGGATGTGGCAGAGATATTCTATCATTCAGGTGAAGCTGTTTAGCAATATGTCATCGGATCGAGCTTTCTTGAACTTTTACTCCTGACCGTGTTATATTTAATATAGTATGGCTTTTCCTGTCCTTCTGACTAGCATTTTACCATGAATGAAAGAACATTTTTGAATTTTCTTTTTGTTCCCCTTGTACGAAGCCTTATAATATTCAGATGCTCTGTTACTTTTGTCTCCTACATAAATTACACTAATAAGCAGCATTAGTTTGCTTAGGGATTGTGACCCAGCTTTATACTTACCCTGAATGGCATTTTTATCTGTATTGTTGTACAGGTTTACATTCTATAATCAGATTTATGGTCCCTGTAATCGTTGCCCTTAATGTCTGTCTCCAAAGCCCAAAGCGTATGTTTCTTATATAGGAGATCAAAATGAGGCAGACATCTGAATAGAATATCAAATACTTCATAGAAAATGATATCTCATACTTTGTTTATTCTGGGAGGGGGGGGTATTATTTAAAAGTACATATGTGCCAGCCAGACAGGCCTCCTACACCTGCTGCTGAGGAAAATAATCTGTCTCTCATCTTCCAGCTGGCTATACATTAGGGATTTCAGGCGGCCGTTTTCTCAATGACTTGTCGTTCATGGTTGGTCTGTGAAGGTTGTCATTTTGTATAACAACTTAAAATGACAAATCCCCAGTTTTCTGCGGCTTCGTCTGGGCTTCTATTGATGGGATGCAGACCTGTCATTTGGCATGAACAACTGAACAAGACTGCACCCGACAACGAACCAAAAAATCCAACATGGCAGATGAACTTTTCCAAAGATATTGGTTTTTGGCTGCATCTGTCATTCTCCTTTGTGTCATGAAGTCAGCAGAAACTGGTCTGAATTGTCCTTTTCGGCCAAACAAAATCTCAATTCTGTGGGCAGCTTTAGTTGTATCGAGAGATGTTCCACAAATGCATCTGTTGTCAGTGTCATATTCAGTACTTAAGAATGGACAGCTCTTGATTTTTTTTTAGCTTTTAATTGTGCTCTTCTTGTGCAGGTATCTTCAGGAGGTTGGCTATACAGACACTATATTAGATGTTCGGTCACAAAGGGTACGCTCCCTGCTCGGACTTTCAGGTTTTGAACCAAATGGCTCTGTGGAACCGAAGAACCTAGAACAGATCCTTAATGGTGGAGATGCTTCACTTCAACAAAAGGGACAGGAAAACAAAAGGTAACCTTCTAACGTTGTCTTCTCATTCATGTTTATCTATCTATGCACATGCATTGTAATGTGGTTAAAGAGAACCTGACCTCTTCTGACGTGTCTATTTTAGGAAATGTTTTCCCCATGAAATAACAATTTGGGAGCTTCTTTTCTTCGAACTCTACGTTGTTCTGTTCCTCTGTTATTCCCCCTAGAAGTTTATGAATAAATTGACAATTGGGTGTTACCAGTTGGTGGTGTGTCCCTAGTCTGACACTGTTCAATTAGTTCTGACAGTGGAACTGTAAACATTCACCCCTTTGACAAGGGGAACATCCAGTTGTAAATTTATTCATAAATGTCTGGGAGGAACAACAGGAATGGCACAAATCGGAGTTCTTTGATAATGTTATAGAATTGTTTCATGAAAGATACAAGTAATTACTAAAATAGACATGTCAGTAGAGGTGACAGGTCCTCTATAAATCAATATAACCTGAAGGTTACCATAGACATTAAGGCCTTGTTCCCTCGGCGTTTATTCAAAGTGTTTTCGCTGCGTTTTACGTGCTGAAAAATGCGTCAAAATTTGAATGCTTTATTCTTCCCTTTGACATCAATGGGAAAACACATTGTCGTGCATACGACGTGTTTTTTTACGCGCACGAGTTTAAAAAACGCGTTCCTTAAAAAAATGAAGCAGCAGGTCAATTCCAAGTGCGTAAAACTCGCCTAATTCCCATAATCAGTGGGAGTCCTAATTACGCGCCCAAAAAACACGCGTAACATGTAGCAAGAACGCCCCTACTTTAAAAAGCGCTTTTCAAAAACGCTAGCGTTTTAAACGTGTTTACAAGTCAGCGTTTTTTTTTAGCGCTGTGTGATCAAGGCCTAAGTATAATTTGGATAATCGAATGGTAGCTATACACTTGACTGAGATCTGGTGTCCTAGGAAAAAGATTGAATGGTTGAATCTTTCTTGAAGGATACCTCTATAGTGATTTGTTACCTAGAAAGAAAGAAAAGGTCTCTCCTACTCTGCCAGTAGTCCTGTCTCCCGTTTTGGACACATATTCCCACTGGATGTAGCAGAGTTGCCAAATAGTGAGCTTTTATAGGAAAATTGGCAGAATTTCTTGGACAAGCTTGGTTTTCTTAAGTATTTTTGAAAAATTCTGTATGACTGTTCAATGAAAAGTTTTTAGTCTTTAATCCATCCAGCATTTGTGAGTTTATATATGTTGTATTCTTAATAAAGATTAATATTTGCAGGCAGTCTTACACCGAGTCTTCTGTTTTCTGGACATAGGGCAGAACATATAGGGACCTGAGCTAGGAAGCAGCTTGTTGGTGTACTCTTTATAATAGAAGTGGTCACCGCTATATTTGTAAATTGTCCTCCAAGATGAAAGATATTTTGCTTTTACTTTCACAACAAAACATAGTGTACCACTAGCTATAGATTTCCTTTTTAAAGGGATCCTGTCATCAACATCTTACCTGTTAAACTCGCCTGACCCCTCAATGGCCGCAGCTGTCCAGAGTTCGTTCCTGTTCACTTCTTTCCTGAAGTCCTCCTCTGTCAGTAAATGTAGTCGTTTAAACTCTTCCCGCCTTTTATGGTAATTGTTTTTCCCTCTGGGACGCAGCTTGTTAACCCCGCCCACCGCCACCACCTGGCGGGCCCTGACTGGCTAAGGAGCTGTCAATCAAAAAGGAGGTGGAGTCCACTCTGAGATGCTGGAGGAATGAAAATCTGACTCTTTTCGGATGAAGATTTGACTCTTTTCTGCTCATTTGCATACGGCTCGGGACCACTGAAAAACGGAATACTAAAGCTACAGAGCTTACTTAGAAGATATTTATAGCTTAGATGACAATGATTTTTCACCCACTTTCACCAGGTATTGCTGGCTTTATAGCTAAAATGCTGGTGACAGGTTCCCTTTAAGTTTCCATGGTACTTTGCACTACATTTTATTAGGGGTTGGATCTCCATTCTGATTGAGAGCCCCGGTAACCTATCCACATTTATATTTAATTGATGGAATTTTGTCTATCAATTAGGGACCTGAATTATGTGGCAATCATATATTCATGAAACCTAAATCAAATGTATACAGTAAAAAAAAATTACGATTTTGGGACGTTTTTCCAATTTAACCCCTTAAGGACGCAGCCTAGTTTGGGCCTTAAGGCTCAGAGCCCATTTTTCAAATCTGACATATTTCACTTTATGTGGTAATAACGTCGGAATGCTTAAACCTATCCAAGCGATTCTGAGATTGTTTTCTCGTGACACTTTGGGCTTCATGTTCGTGGTAAAATTTGGTCGATATATTCAGTCTTTATTTGTGAAAAATTGCAAAATTTAGAGAAAATTTACAAAAAATAGCATTTTTCAGAATTTAAATGCATCTGCTTGAAAAACAGACGGTTATACCACCCAAAATAGTTACTAGTTCACATTTCCCATATGTCTACTTTAGATTGGCATCGTTTTTTGAACATTATTTTATTTTTCTTGGACGTTACAAGGTTTAGAACATAAACAGCAATTTCTCATATTCTTAAGAAAATTTCAAAAGCCTTTTTTTGAAGGTGCCAGTTCAGTTCTGAAGTGGATTTGAGGGGCCTATGTATTAGAAACCCCCATAAAACACCCCATTTTAAAAACTAGACCCCTCAAAGTATTCAAAACAGCATATAGAAAGTTTTTTAACCCTTCAGGCATTTCACAGGAATTAAAGCAATGTGGAAATGAAATTTGCAAATTTCATTTTTTCTGCTGAATTTCAATTTTATTCAATTTTTTTTTAGTAACAGAGAAGGTTTTACCAGAGAAACACTACTAAATATGTATTGTCCAGATTCTGCAGTATTTAGAAATGTCCCACATGTGGCTCTAGTGCGCTCGTGGACTAAAACACAAGCCCTAGAAGCAAAGAAGCACCTAGTGCATTTTGAGGCCTCTTTTTTATTAGAATATATTTTAGGCAGCATGCCAGGTTTGAAGAGGCGTTGAGGTATCAAAACAATGGAAACCCACCAGAAGTGACCCCATTTTGGAAATTACACCCCTCAAGGAATTCATTTATGGTTTTTGTTATCATTTTGACAGCACAGTTTTTTCACAGCACCTATTTGAATTGGGCTGTGAAATGAAAAAAATGATATTTTTTCCAATAAAATGTCATTTTTGATCAAATTTTCTTATTTTCACAGGGAACAACATACCCCATTTTGTTGCCCAATTTGTCCTTAGTGCGGCAATACCCCATTTGTGGTGATAAACTGCCGTTTGGGCCCATGGGAGGGCTCAGAAGGAAAGGAGCGCTATGTGTTTGTTGGAGTCCAGATTTTGCTGGATTGGTTTTCGGGTGCCATGTCGCATTTGCAGAGCCCCAGAGGTATCAAAGCAATGGAAACCCACCAGAAGTGACCCCATTTTGGAAACTACACCCCTCAAGGAATTCATTTATGGTTTTTGTTATCATTTTGACCGCACAGGTTTTTCACAGCACCTATTTGAATTGGGCTGTGAAATGAAAAAAATTATATTTTTTCCAATAAGATGTCATTTTTGATCAAAATTTCTTATTTTCACAGGGAACAACATACCCCATTTTGTTGCCCAATTTGTCCTTAGTGCGGCAATACCCCATTTGTGGTGATAAACTGCCGTTTGGGCCCATGGGAGGGCTCAGACGGAAAAGAGCGCTATGTGTTTGTTGGAGTCCAGATTTTGCTGGATTGGTTTTCGGGTGCCATGTCGCATTTGCAGAGCCCCAGAGGTATCAAAGCAATGGAAACCCACCAGAAGTGACCCCATTTTGGAAACTACACCCCTCAAGGAATTCATTTATGGTTTTTGTTATCATTTTGACCGCACAGGTTTTTCACAGCACCTATTTGAATTGGGCTGTGAAATGAAAAAAATGATATTTTTTCCAATAAGATGTCATTTTTGATCAAAATTTCTTATTTTCACAAGGAACAACATACCCCATTTTGTTGCCCAATTTGTCCTTAGTGCGGCAATACCCCATTTGTGGTGATAAACTGCTGTTTGGGCCCATGGGAGGGCTCAGAAGAAAAGGACCACCATTTGGCCTACTGGAGCTTTTCTGGTGCTAAGTCATGTATGCAGAAGCCCCTGAGGTACCAGTACAGTTGAAACCCCCGAGAAGTGACCCCATTTTAAAAACTACACCCCTTAAGACATTCATCTAGAGGTGTAGTGAGCATTTTGACCCCACAGGTACTGTGTAAAAGATAATGCGCAGCAGATGGTGCAGTGTGAGATTTGCAATTTTATATATGTATATGCCATTTCAGTGTCCAATATAGTGTGCCCAGCATGCGCTACCGGAGATATACACCCCTTAAATTGTAATGTGGGTTCTCCTGGGTACGACAATACCCTACATGTGGCTGTTATCAGCTGCCTGGGCATACGGCAGGGCTCAGAAGGGAAAGATGAGGGGGGTAAGCTTTGCGGAGTGCATCAGGGTAAATTAAAAATCAAGGGATGTATGATACATTTTAAAACAATCTTTTATACAGAGCCCTGGTTTTTCGGGACACGTGTCACATTGGTATATTGTGTTCTTCCTTATCCCCCTCTTATAGCAGACTCTGCACCTCTTTTGACTCTTTCCCTTTCCACCGGTTTGGGGAACTTCTCCTGGAAAGTGTTGCCCTGGTACGATGCGTGTGGCCTCGCTTCCAGAAGTACTGGGTGCCCCCCCTTCCTGGTCCCTAAAGATTAGATCTTGAAATTCCAGGAAAGTTCCCCTCTGGCCTGCACATCGACGTAGCACATACGAATTGTACAAAGCCATCTGTATGATGTGCCCGGCCAGCTTCTTATACCACACCGCATGGCGCTGTAGGGCTTCAGGACTTGATTTGACAAGTCCATCCCTCCCATGTACCTATTGTAGTCCAGGATGCAGTCTGGTTTGGGGGTGGCCTTTCCTTCATATATCCTAAACCTGTAGGTATACCCTGATGCACTCTCGCACAGCTTATACATCTTCACGCCATACCTTGCCCTCTTACCTGGCAGGTACTGGCGGAATTGAACCCTCCCTTTAAAATGTACCAGGGACTCATCAATAGAAAAACACTTCTCGGGGGTGTATGCTTGGGAAAACCGGGCACTGGAACGGTCTAATAGGGGTCTCCGTTTATACAAACGGTCAAAACTGGGGTCATCTCGGAGTGGGCACGGCTCATTATCAGTATAATGTAAGAAGCGAAGTATTGCCTCATTTATTTATTTTTTTAGGTTCCAGTTCATTTCTGAAGTTGCTTTGAGGGGCCCATATATTAGAAACCCCTATCAAACACCCCATTTTAGAAACTAGACCCCTCAAAGTATTCACAACAGCATTTAGAAAGTTTATGAACCCTTTAGGTGTTTCACAGAAATTTAGAGCAAAGTAGAGGTGAAATTTACTCTTTTTATACCATTTTTTTTATAACACAAAAGGATTTATCAGAGAAACGCAACTCAATACTTATTGCCCAGATTCTGCAGTTTAGAGAAATATCCCACATGTGGCCCTCGGGCGGTAATGGACTGAAGCACCGGCCTCCGAAGCAAAGGAGCACCTAGCGGATTTTGAGCCCTCTTTTTTATTAGGCACCATGTCCGGTTTGAAGAGGTCTTGTGGTGCCAAAACATTGGAAACCCCCCAAAAGTGACCCCAATTTGGAAACTAGACCCCTTGAGGAATCCATTGTAGTTTTCATGTCATGCATGCGGCTTTTTGATCAGTTTTTATTCCATTTTTAGGTGGCGTGGTGACTAAAAAACAGCAATTCTACTATTGTTTTTGTATACTTTTTTTTACAGCGTTCACCGTGCGCTATAAATGACACATTCACTTTATTCTGCGGGGCGATACGATTACGGCGATACCAGATGTTTATAGTTTTTTTTTATGTCTTATGGCGTTTGCACAATAAAATACGTTTTGTAAACAATCATTCACTTTTTGTGTTCCCTTATTCTAAGAGCCAGAACTTTTTTATTTTTCAATCAATAAAGCCGTGCGAGGACTTATTTTTTGCGTAACGAACTGTAGTTTCCATCAGTACCATTTTTAGGTACATGCGACTTTTTGATCTCTTTTTATTCCATTTTTTGGGAGGTGAAGTGTCCAAACAATTGTGATTGTGGTACGGTTTATTAATATTTTTTTTTACGGCGTTCACCGTGCGGGATAAATAACAAAATAATTTTGTAGTTCAGGCCGTTACGGACGCGGCGATACCAATTATGTATAGTTTATTTGTTTGTTTATATATTTTTATTAATAATAAATGACTGATAAGGGAAAAAGTGGGACTTTTACTTTTATTACTTTTAAAACTTTTATTTTCTTATTTTTACACATCTTTTTTTAACTTTTTTTTTACTTTATTACTTTGTCCCACTAGGGGACATGAGGGCAGGAGGCCCTGATCGCTAATCTAATACACTGCACTACATGCGTAGTGCAGTGTATTAGAACTGTCAGCTACTCACTGACAGCAAGCATAGTGGGTCCTGACGTTGTCAGGACCCACTAGGCTTCCGTCTATGGCATAGCCGGACGCCATTGTTTGGTGTCCGGTTGCCATAGTCACCATCGCCAGCCGCTGTCGCGTAGCAGGCCGGCGATGGCAGCTTAACCCCTAAAAAGCCGCGATCTCTATAGAACGCGGCTTTTAAGGGGTTAATCAGCGGGGACACAGCGATCGGTCCCCGCTGTAGGAGCTGTGACAGCTGCTGAACAAGACAGCAGCGTCACAGCTCCTGTATGTGTCGGGAGGACGGCCGAAACGGCCGTTACTCCTGAGACGTACTATTACGGCATGGAGCGCGAACGATACAGCTGCCATGACGTAATAGTACGTCAAGGAGCGGGAAGGGGTTAATGTATCTTGCCATCAAAGCCAAATCCGTCAAGTCAGCAGGACCTTAGTGCCAGATGAACACTATGCATATTACGTTTGGATTTGCTGCGCCTATTTTAATGCGGCAAATCCGCAGCGTAATACAGTACCAGCTAAGTAAATACGATTAAACCCCTTTAGGACCCAGCCTGTTCTGGCCTTCAGGACACAGATGATTTTTTAAAATCTGACGTGTTACTTTATGTGGTAATAACTCTGGAATGCTTTTAACTATCCAAGCGATTCTGAGATTGTTTTCTCGTGACATATTGTACTTTGTTAGTGAAAAAATTTTGTCGATAATTTTGGTATTTATTTTTTAAAAACACCAATTTAGAGAAAACTTGCAAAAATTTGCATTTTTCTAAATTTAAACGTATCTGCTTGTAAAACAGATAGTAATCACACAAAATAGTTACTAGTTTACATTTCCCATATGTCTACTTGGTTTGCATTGTTTTTTGAACGTCCTTTTATTTTTCTAGGACGTTACAAGGCTTAGAACTTTAGCAGAAATTTCTCATATTTTAAAGAAAATTTCAAAAGGCCATTTTTTCAGGGACCAGTTCAGTTCTGAGGTGGCTTTGAGGGCCTTATATATTAGAAAGTCCCCATAATTCACCCCATTTTGAAAACAGCACCCCTCAAGGTATTTGAATCCGCATTCACAGTGTTTTAACCCTTTAGGCGTTTCACAGAAATTAAAGCAATGTAGAGGTGAAACTTACAAATTATTATTTTTTGCTGAAATTCATTTCTAATAAAAAAAAATTCTGTAACACAGAAGGTTTTACCAGAGAAACGCAACTCAATATTTATTGCCCAGATTCTGCAGTTTTTAGAAATATCCCACATGTGGCCCTAGTGTGATAATGGACTGAAGCATCGGCCTCAGAAGCTTTTTTTTAGAATATATTTTAGGCACCATGTCAGGTTAGAAGAGGTCTTGTGGTGCCAAAACAGTGGAAACTCACCAAAAGTTACCCCATTTTGGAAACTACAACCCTCAAGGAATTTATCCAGGGGTATAGTTAGCATTTTGACCACACAGGTTTTTCGCTAAATTTATTAGAATTAGTCTGTAAAAATGAAAATCTACTTTTTTTTTTCTGAAATAACAGACATTTTTAATATTTACAAGAAATAATAAAGAAAATGCACCCCAACATATGTAAAGCAATGTCTCCCGATTACGGCAATATCCCATATGTGGTGGTAAACTGCTGATTGGACCCACAGCAGGGCTCAGAAGGGAAGGGAGCGCCATTTGGATTTTGGAGCACGGATTTTGCTGGATTGGTTTTCAGTTCCATGTCGCGTTTGCAACCACCTGGAGGGACCAAAACAGGGGAAACCCTCCAAAAGTGAACCCATTTTGGAAACTACACCTATGAAGGAATTTATCTAGCGGTATAGTTAGCATTTTGACCACACAGGTTTTTTGCAGAATTTAGTGGAATTAGGCCGTGAAAATGAAAATCAACTTTTTTTCTGAAAAAGCATAGAAATTTTAAATTTTTACAAGGAATAAAGGAAAAAAAGAACCACAACATTTGTAAAGCATTTTTTCTTGATTACAGCAATATTCCATATGTGGTAATAAACTGCTGATTGGACTCATGAAAGCGCTCAGAAGGGAAGTAGCGCCATTTGGATTTTGGAGCACGGAAATTGCTGGATTGTTTTTCGGTGCCTTGCCGCCTTTGCAACGCACTGGTGGGAACAAAACAGTGGAAACCCCCCAAGTTACCCCATTTTGGAAACACCCCTCAAGGAATTTTTCTAGGGGTACAGTGAGCATTTAGACTCCACGGGTCTTTTGCAGAATTTATTAGACTTAGGCGGAGTAAATTAATATCACAATTTTTTTTCCACTAAAATGTTGAATGTTCTCATTTTCACAAGGGATAAAGGAGAAATAAACAACCAATTTTTGTAAAGCAAATTCTCCCGAGTACGGAAATAACCCACATGGGGTCAAAAAGGTTTTTTTCATTAGAAATGAATTAACCCTTTCAGGACTGATCCATTTTTTTTTCTTTTTCCACCAGAGTGATGTGAGGGCTTATTTCTTGCGGGAGGAATTGCAGTTTCTATTGATACCATTTAAAGGTGCCAAGTACTGGGAAAAAATAGGAAAATATAGTAATATAGGAAAAAAATCTGATTCAATTTTTGGGGGTTTTCGTTTTTACAGCTTTCGCCGTGCGGTAAAAACAAAAACTAAAGCGATTTTGGCTGTTTAAATTATTTACGGTTTTTTATGGTGTTCACTGTGCGAGTTAAATAATGGCATATTGTAATAGTTCGGCCTTTTACGGACGTAGCGATACCAATTTTATTTTTTTACATTACTTTAGAAGAAAAATGGGAAAAGTTTTTTTTTTTTAACTTTAAACTTTTTTCTTTCTCACTACTAATAACTTTAATTCTTCTACACATTTTATTAGTTCCCTTAGGGGACTTGTACCAGCGATCATTGGATCGATGGTACAATATACTGCAATACTAATGTATTGCAGTAAATTGTTATTTTTACAGGCTTCTATAACCGCACGATCGCTGTTCCTGTCCGTTAGTCCTTGGTGTCAGCAGTAATTAATACACAGCCGACACCCGCAGCGTATTCAGCACGTGAGCCGGCTCCATACATCACCCGCCCGCACCATGACATGCTATTAAGTCATAGTGCGCAAAGGGGTTAATGCACAGCGGATGGTGTGAATATTGCAATTTTCCACTGATATGCCATTTTAGTGCATAATATGTTGTGCCCAGTTTGTGCCACTGAAGACAAATACCTCATAAAACGTTAAGCGGGTTCTCCCGGGTATGGCGATGCTATATATGTGGGCACAAACTGCTGTTTGGGCACGCTGCAGGGCTCAGAAGCGAGGGAGCGCCATTTTGCTTTTGGAGCGCACATTTTGCTTGGTAGTTTTTCTGTTTTGGGTTTCGTTGTTATTTCAGTTTATGATGTGGGGGCATATGTAATCTGTGCGGAGAACATCAGGGCATAATAAGAGGGTATAATAATGCAGTAAATAAATAATAATTCATAGATGTGTGGCCGCTTTTAGAAAACACTGCATATTTTGCATCGCCATATTCTGAGAGGCAGAACCTCTTTATTTTTTCACCACCGGAGCTGTATGAGGGCTTATTTGTTGCGGGACAATCTGTAGTTTTCATTGGTACTATTTTGGGATACATGCGATTTATTTTTTTTGATTTTTTTTTTTTTGCTCACTTTTTATTACATTTTTTTTGCAAGCCAGATGATCAAAAACAAGCAATTCTGACAATGTTTTTTTATGTTGTTTTTTGCGGTGTTCACCGTGTGCTATAAATGACAATTTTACTTTATTCTGCGGGTCGATACGATTACGGCGATACCATATGTATATAGGTTTTTTTTTATGTTTTGCAGCGTTTGCGCAATAAAATCACTTTTTTATAAAATAATTAATTTTCTGTGTCACCATATTCTGATAGCCGTAACTTTTTTTTTTTTTCAGTCAAAAGAGCTGTGTAAGGGCTTGTTTTTTGCGGGACAGGTAGTTTTTATTGGTACTATTTTCGTGTACATGCGACTTTTTGATCTCTTTTTATTCTCTATTTTGGGAGGGGTGGTGACCAAAAAATAGCAATTCTGGTGTAGTTTTTCATAGATTTTTGGGGTGTTCATCGTGCGGGAAAAAATAACACAACAGTTTTATAGTTGGGGTCGTTAAGAACGCAGTGATATCAGATATATGTACTTTTTTTAACGCGTTCATTTTTTCCTATAATGAAAGTCTTATTATAGGAAAAAAATGCAGTGTTTGTTTATATAACTTATATTTTTACACTTTTTTTGAAAGCATTTTTATTACTTTTTTTTAAAACTTTTTTCACTTGTCCCACTAGGGGACACTTAGACTTGCAGCTTTGATCACTGCTAGAGTACATTACACTACACACGTAGTGGGACAAGTGAAAAAAGCTTAAAAAAAAAAGTTGTAAAAATGTCTTCAAAAACAGTGTAACGGTCATTGTGACGTGACAGTCACACTGACAGGAAGCTTTGGAGGACCGGCCGGAGGCTGATCCTCCGATGCTTCCGTACATGGCAACCCGGAGGTCATTGTCTGACCTCCGATTGCCACGACAAGCATCGGCAGCCCCCACAATCGCTTCGTGGGGGCTGCCAATGTGCTTCAAAAACCTTAAATGCGGCGAACGCAATCTGTCGCCACATTTATGGGGTTAATTGATGTAATCAGCGGCGATGGTCCGCTTACCGGCAAGGCTGGAGTGTCAGCTGTCGGGGAGAGCTGACCTCCCGGTTCCCAGACACTGTCCGTTAGGACAGTGTGCGCGGGGAACTACTCCGCAACTGTACGTCCTGATGCGGGAACTAACCCCTCTGCAGGACGTACTATTGCGAAGAGGTTAAAAAAGAATCTCATCTACTCGTTGCAGTTTTTTTCTGCACGTAATTTGACATGTGGTACATGTTTGGAAATCTGCAGCGTGTCAATTTATTTTGCTTTTCCACTTGTGAATTGTATCTGATTAGTTTTAAAAAGGCACCAAAATTGGCAGCATAAAAACACACCTGTTTCCGCAGATACATATTTTCTCACCAAATTCTGCAATGTGTGCTTTTAGCCTGAGGCCGGGTTCCCGCGTAGTGTAAACGCTGCAGAAATTCTGCAACGGAATTCTGTGCAGACATTCCGCAGCGTTTACAGTAGCAGCAGAGTGGGTCAAATTTAGTAAATCTCATGCCCACCCTGCGAAATAAACCGCTTCATAAACTTTAATTGACCTGCGGTGCAGGAATTAATTCCGCAGCATGTCTATTTATGCTGCGTATTCATTGATTTTCTGCTGCGGGTTTTCCCTATCGAATTCAAAGGTGATGCAAAACCCGAAACAGAAAGCCTTGCGCTTCTACCTTTGCGGCGTATTCACAGCGTTTACGCTGCAAAAATCGCAACGCCGGAAAAACAAAACGTACTCATCAGAATGCCCTCCTTCTTCATGCAGTGCGGCCTCCTAGGATGGCGTTGTATCCCATGTGACCACTGCAGCCAATCACAGGATGCAGCGTCATATGGCCTGAAACATTATCAAGGGAGGCCGGAGCAGATTTCAAAGGAGGGAGGGGGTTAGTATGTGCACTTAATTACGCAGCGGAATTTCCGTCTGAAAAATCGCACCTCATTCTGGTGCGATTTTTCAAACGGAAAGTCCTGCGGGTTCTAGGTCGGAGACGCTGCATGGTTTTTACGCAGCGTATCCATCCCGTGGGAACCCGGCCCCAATGCGATCGATAACCGCTGGATCCTGCGTGTCTGAGACAATCAGTACTGACGACTCCTGACTGATTCGGCAATATACAGCTTCTATATATAACAGGGTACCTAGAAGTATCTCAAAAACCTTTTTAAATAAAAAAAAAAATATATATATTTAAAAGTTGCATTAAATCACATTATATATACACATACACATACACATACACATACACATACACATACAAAGGCAGGCATTTGTCAAACCTGGACTCTTCAATCAGACTGCCAGATAGAGAAACGTGACTCACTCATCACTCCTCAGAACACTTTTCCACGGCTCCAGAGTCCAGTGGCGGCTGCTTTATACCACTCCATTCAACACTTGACATTGTGCTTGCTGATGTAAGGCTGGCATACAACTGCTCGGCCATGTAAACCTATGTCATGAAGCTCCCGGGATACATTTTTGTGCAGATGTTAATGCCAGAGGAGGTTTGGAACTCGGCAGTTATTTTTTCGGCAGAGAATTGGCGGCTTTTATGCATTATGCTTCTCCGCACTCGGCGACCCTCCTCTGTAACTTTATGTGGCTGAGTTCATGTAGTTCCTAAACGCTTCCATTTTGCAGTAAGACCACTCACCATTGATATGGATGATCTAGGAGAGAAGAAAATTCACAAACTTGTTACGAAGGTGGCATCTTATTACAGGACCACGCTGGATTTCAGGGAGCGCTTTAGAGCGACCCCTTCTTTCACAAATGTTTGTAAAGGCAGCTGCATGGCTAGGTGCTGGATATTATACATGACAATGGGGCTGAATGAAACCCCTAAATTCAATGATTAATTCCATGCATTCTGTGCCTTCATGACCAAGCAATATTTTTTTTTTTCGTTTTTCCATCAGGTTCAAAGAGCTATACCTTTTTTTTTTATTTTCCAGTCAACATAGCTTTTTAATGGCACCATTTTGGGGTACATATTTATTGATTAACTTAATTTTGTTCGGGAGGGGGGGATATAAAAAAAATACCGTCCATCGGCGTCCATCTTGTGGTTTAAATAACGCATTACCAGCACCGATCTCTAGAACAGGCCCCCTAAACCCTGTTCTACCTTTTTTCTGCTCCCACTTCTTCCCAGCCACTTCCTGACTATGTGGTCTGGAGTTACGAAAACTGCATAGCTCGCTAAGGACCTGTTCACATCACCGTTCATTTCTGTTCCGGGGTTCCGTCTGAGGTTTCCGTCGGGTGAACCCCACAACGGAAAGTGAAAGCACAGCTTCCGTTTCAGTCACCATTGATCTCAATGGTGACGGAAACATCGCTAATGGTTTCGGTTCGTCACCATTCCGCCAGGTTTCCGGTTTTCTGATGGAATCAATAGCTGAGTCAACTCCGCTATTGATTCTGTCGGATAACCGGAAACCTGTCGGAATGGTGACGAACGGAAACCATTAGCGATGTTTCCGTCACCATTGATATCAATGGTGACTGAAACGAAAGCTGTGGTTTGTTTCATTTTCCGTTGCGGGGTTCACCCGACGGAAACCTCCGACGGAACCCCGTTACGGAAAGCGAATGGTGATGTGAACAGGCCCTGAGCTACACTGTTTCTGTAGTAGTAAGTGGCAGTTACGGAAGCAGCATAGCATGCGAGCTACTCTGTTTCCGTCTTCATGTTCAAAAATCACATGCGTCAGGCAGAACACAGAGCGATAGAACAGGGTTTAGGGGGCACCGTTCTAGAGATAGGTGTGGAAAAAATCTGACGTTTATGACATATCCTGTGGATATGTCAGAAATATCCGTCATGGGAAAACCTCTTTAACTTTATTTTTTTGGTCATTCCGATCGTGGCGATACTGTATATGTGTATTTTTATTTTATTTATTTATTTTTTCGGCCAAATAGGCATACACCTAGGGCAGGCCTGTGTGCCTTTTTTAGGCCCCTGGGTGCCGTTGCAACCCATCTGCAGCTTGTGATCTCATTTGCGGGCCGCCGATGGGTGACGCTATTGACCACGGCATCTAAGGGGTTAAACAGTCGCGCTTGAAGGAAACTTTGATTGCTACTGTTAGAGCAGGAGCCAGCTGAGCACCCTCTTCATCCTGCACAAATTAATTTAGACTTTACAGAAGCAATACTGTGCTAGTCCGTCAAAACGATAGAGCCCTTACTCAACGGCGACAAACGGAAACCATTTACTCCGCATCCGTCACCATTGACATCAATGGTGATGCAAGCAGAAACCTATGGTTTCCATTAGTTTGTCAGGGTTCTGTTCTGATGGGAAGCTCCGACTGAACGCCAGAACATATTATTAGTATTTGGTTTGGTCACCATATTCTATATGTTGATACAAAAACAATGCTTTTTTTTTTTTTTTTCATTACCCCTCCCCAAAAAAGTAAATAAACCTTATCTATAAATTATATGTACCCTGAAATGGTGCCATTAAGAAATACAACTTGTCCCTTAAAAAAAAAAAAAAAAATACTCCTATAGCTATGTCGAAGGAAAAATAAAGTTCTAGCTTTCTAGCTCTTTGAACGGAACGATGTAAAAACAAAAAAAGTTGCTTGGTCATTAACCCTTCCTTCTGCAGCCACTTTTGACCTTCCTGTGGTAATAACTTCAGAATGCTTCTACCTATCCGAGCAATTCTGAGATTGTTTTCTCGTGATACATTGAACTTTGTTACTGGTAAAATTTGGGCGATACATTCACTATTTAATTGTGAAAAAAACAATCTAGCGCCAAATTAGCATTTTTAAAAATCTAACCTATTTGTAAGACAAATAGTAATACCACACAAAATAGTTACTAATTGACATTTCCCATATGTTTACTTAGATTGGCATCATTTTTTTGAACATCCTTTTTATTCTTCTACGACGTTCTCAAGGCTTAGAACTTTAGCAGAAATTTCTCAAATTTTCACGAAAATTTCAAAAGGCTATTTTTACAGGGGCAGTTCAGTTGTGAAGTGGCTTTGAGGGGCCCATACAATACAAACCCACATTATTTACCCCACTTTAAAAACTGCACCCCTCAAAGTATTCAAAACAGCATTTAGAACAGGCAACTATTAAGCCCTTCATTAGGCCCCCAGGCAGCCATAGCAACCATCGCCCCCCCTCTTTCTAACTATTTAAATGCTGCGGTCACTATTGACCAAAGCATTTAACGAGTTAAACGAGCGGGATCGCGCTCGAGCGTGATGCCGCACATTACTCTGAAGTGTCGGCTGTAACGAACAGCCAACACCCGCATCGTATGGAGCGGGTTCACTCCGTGAGCCCGTTCCATACTTCCCCTACCCGACTTTGCCGTATGGATACGTCATATGTCGGGAAGGGGTTAATATTGCCCAGATTCTACAGCTTTTAGAAATATCCCACAAGTCCCTAGTGCGGTAATGGAAAGCATCGGCCTTCGAAGCAAAGGAGCACCTAGTGGATTTTGAGGCCTCCTTTTTGTTAGAATATATTTTAGGCACCTTGTCCGTTTTGAGAGGTCTTGTGATGGTGATGCCAAAACAAAGGAAACGCCAAGAAAGACCACATTTTGGAAACTACACCCCACAAGGAATTAATCTAGGGGTGTAATGAGCATTTTGGCCCCACAGGTGGTTCAGATATTTTATTAGAACTTGGTCGTGAAAATGAAAAAAAAAACATTTTTACAATAACACATAGCTCAAAATGTTACATTTTCATAACAAATAAAGGAGAAAAAGATTAGTTTTGGGGCGCTATGTCGCATTTGAAAAGACCCTGTGGGACCAAAGCAATGGAAAACCCCCAGAAGTGACCCCATTCTGGAAACTGCACACCTCAAGGTATTCACCTACGGGTGTAGTGAGCATGTTAACCCCTTCCCGCTCCTGGACGTACTATTAGGTCATGGTAGCTTTATCGTTCGCGATCGCGGCTTTTTAGGGGTTAAACCACCATCGATGGCCCGCTACACAATAGCGGCAGGCGATGGTGGCTATGGCAACCGGACGCATAACAATGGCTTCCGGCTATGCCATCGACGGAAGCCTAGTGGGTCCTGACAAAGTCAGGACCCACTATGCTTGCTGTCAGTGAGTAGCTGACAGCTCTGATACACTGCACTACGCATGTAATGCAGTGTATTAGAATAGCGATCAGGGCCTCCTGCCCTCAAGTCTCCTAGTGGGATAAAGTAAAAAATAAGTTGTGTAAAAATTTTAAAAGTAATAAAAGTAAAAATCCCCCTTTTTCCCTTATCAGTCCTTTATTATTAATAAAAATAGATAAATAAACTATACATAATTGGTATCGCTGCGTCCGTAACGGCCTGACCTACAAAATTATTTTATTTATCCCGCGCGGTGAACGCCATATAAGAAAATAACAATAAACCGAACCAGAATTAAAAAATTGTTTGTCTCTTCACCTCCCAAAAAATGGAATAAAAAGAGATCAAAAAGTTGCATGTACCTAAAAATAGTTCTGTTTGAAACTACAGTTCGTTACGCAAAAAATAAGTCCTCGCACGGCTTTCTTGATGGAAAAATAAAAAAGTTCTGGCTCTTAGAATAAGGTAACACAAAAAGTAAATAATTTTTTACAATAAGTATTTTATTGTGCAAACGCCTTAAGACATAAAAATAACTATAAACATATGGTATCGCCGTGATCGTATCGCCCCGCAGAATAAAGTGAATGTCATTTATAGCGCACGGTGAACACTGTAAAAAAAACTATAAAAAACAATAGTAGAATTGCTGTTTTTTAGTCACCACGCCACTTAAAAATAGAATAAAAGTCGCATTCACCCCATGAAAACTACAATGAATTCCTCAAGGGGTCTAGTTTCCAAATTGGGGTCACTTTTGGGGGGTTCCCAATGTTTTGGCACCACAAGACCTCTTCAAACCGGACATGGTGCCTAATAAAAAGGAGGCCTCATAATCCACTAGGTGCGCCTTTGCTTCGGAGGCCGGTGCTTCAGTCCATTACCGCACTAGGGCCACATGTGGGATATTTCTCAAAACTGCAGAATCTGGGCAATAAGTATTAAGTTGCGTTTCTCTGATAAAACCTTCTGTTTTACAGGAAAAAATTTAATAAAAAAGATTTTCTGACGAAAAAAGAAATATGTCAGTTTCACCTCTACTTTGCTCTAAATTCCTGTGAAACACCTAAAGGGTTAAACTTTCTAAATGCTGTTGTGAATACTTTGAGGGATCTAGTTTCTAAAATGGGGTGTTTGATAGGGGTTTCTAATATATGGGCCCCTCAAAGCAAATTCAGAACTGAACTGGAACCTAAAAAAATAAATGAGGCAATACTTTTCTTCTTAGATTATACTGATAATGAGCCGTACCCACCCCGAGATGACCCCAGTTTTGACAGTTTGTATAAACGGAGACCCCTATTAGACCGTTTCCGTGCCCGGTTTTCCCAAGCATTCACCCCCGAGAAGTGTATTTCTATTGAGGAGTCCTTAGTAGATTTTAAAGGGAGGCTTCAATTCCGCCAGAACCTGCCGGGTAAGAGGGCAAGGTGTGGCGTGACGATGTATAAGCTGTGTGAGAGTGCATCAGGGTATACCTACAAATGTAGGATATATGAAGGGAAGGACACCAGTATTCAGCCCCCAGAATGCCCCCCCTTACTGGGAATTAACGCAAAAATTGTGTGGGATTTGGTGCACCCACTGCTGGACCAGGGTTACCACCTCTACCTGGATAATTTTTATACCAGCGTCTTACTCTTCAAGTGCCTCGCTCCCAGAAGTATTGCGGCATGCGGCACTGCTAGAAGGAATCTGAGAGGCCTCCCTAAGACTCTGCTTGTGCAAACACTCAGAAGGGGTGAGAGCAGGGCACAATCTAGCAGCAATATATTGTGTGTCAAGTACAAGAGAGAAGTCCTTGTATTAGAGGTGGACTTGTCAGATCAAGTCCTGAAGCCCTGCAGCGCCATGCGGTGTGGTATAAGAAGCTGGCCGTGCACATCATTATCAAGAACCTAATCTTTAGGGACCAAGAAGGGGGCACCCAGTACTTCTGGAAGCGAGGCCACACATATCGTACCAGGGCAACATTTTCCAGGAGAAGTTCCCCAAACTGGCAAGAAGGGAAAAAGTCAAAAGAGGTGCAAAGTCTGCTATAAGAGGGGGATAAGGGAGGACACAATATATCAATGTGACACGTGTCCTGAAAAACCAGATCTCTGTATGATCGTGTTTTAAAATGTATCATAGTTACATAGTTAGTACGGCTGAAAAAAGACACATGTCCATCAAGTTCAACCAAGGGATGAGAAAAGGGAAGGGAAAAATGTCTACACATAGGAGCTAATACTTTTTTGTTCTAGGAAATTATCTAAGCCTTTTTTGAAGCCATCTACTGTCCCTGCTGTGACGGCTCCTGCGGTGACTATTCCATAAATTCACCGTTCTCACAGTAAAGAAGGCTTGTCGCCTCTGCAGGTTGAACCTTTTTATCTCCAGACGGAGGGAGTGCCCCCTTGTTTTTTGAGGGGGTTTTACATGGAACAGGATTTCACCATATTTCTTGTATGTGCCATTAATATATTTATATAAATTAATCATGTCCCCCCCTTAGTCGTCTTTTTTCAAGGCTAAATAGGTTTGTAAAGTGGCAATATTACATCCCTTAGATTTTTAATCTACCCTGATGCACTCCACACAGCTTATCGCCCTCATCTTTCCCTTCTGAGCCCTGCCGTGTGCCCAGGCAGCAGATAACAGCCACTTGTAGGGTATTGCCGTACCCGGGAGAACCCACATTACAGCTTATGGGGTGTATATCTCCGGTGGCACATGCTAGGCACAATATATTGGACACTGAAATGGCAATTTATGTATAGAAAATTGCAAATCTCACACTGCACCATCTGCTGCGCATTACCTTTTAGACAATACCTGTGGGGTCAAAATGCTCACTACACCTCTAGATGAATGTCTTAAGGGGTGTAGTTTTTAAAACGGGGTCACTTCTCGTGGGTTTCAACTGTACTGGTACCTCAGGGGCTTCTGCATACATGACTTAGCACCAGAAAAGCTCCAGTAGGCCAAATGGTGGTCCTTTCCTTCTGAGCCCTCCCTTGGGCCGAAACGTCAGTTTATCACCACAAATGGGGTATTGCTGCACTCAGGTCAAATTGGGCAACAAAATGGGGTATTTTGTTCCCTTTGAAAGTAAGACATTTTGATGAAAAATTACATCTTATTGGAAAAAATGTCATTTTTTTAATTTCACAGCCCAATTCAAATACGTGCTGTGAAAAAACTGTGGGGTCAAAATGGTAACAATAACCATAAATGAATTCCTTGAGGGGTGTAGTTTCCGAAATGGGGTTACTTTTGGGGGATTCCTACTGTTTTGGCATCTCAACACCTCTTCAAACCTGGCATGCTGCCTAAAATATATTCTAATAAAAAAGAGGCCCCAAAATGCACTAGGTGCTTCTTTGCTTCTGGGGCTTGTGTTTTATTCCACGAGCGCAGTAGGGCCACATGTGGGACATTTCTAAAAACTGCAGAATCTGGACAATACATATTTAGTAGTGTTTCTCTGGTAAAACCTTCTGTTACAGAAAAAAAAAACGATGCCAATCTAAAGTAGACATATGTGAACTAGTAACTATTTTGGGTGGTATAACCATCTGTTTTACAAGCAGATGCATTTAAATTCCGAAAAATGCTATTTTTTCAGAATTTTCTCTTTTTGAATATATCGAAACAAATTTTACCAAGAACATAAAGCCCAATGTGTCACGAAAAAACTATTTTAGAATCGCTTGGATAGGTTTAAGCATTCCGACGTTATTCCCACAAAAAGTGAAATATGTCAGATTTCAAAAGTGGGCTTTGAGCCTTAAGGCCAAAACAAGGTGGCATCCTTAAGGGGTTAATACCACAAGGATGTTCCAGAAATTAGTGTGCACTCAATGTTGCAGAGTGAAAATGGCAATTTTTCCATAGATATGCCAATATGTGGTGCCCAGCATGTGCCACCATGAAAAGACCGCTTATTATTATGCTGTGTTTCCCGGTTTTAGAAACACCCTACCTGTGGTCCTAATGTCTTGCCTGGATGATCGACAGAGCTCAGGAGTGAAAGAGTATCATGCGAAGTTGAGGCCTAATTTGGCGACTTACACAGTATTAGTTCACAATTGCAGAGGCTCTGATGTGAAATAATAAAAGAAACCCCTGAGAAGTCACCCCATTTTGGAAACTACACTCTTCAAGGCGTTTATTAAGGGGTGTAGTGAGCATTTTCACCCCACAGGGTTTTTCATAAATGGAACCCCACATTATAAACTGAAATACCATCTAAAATAGACGCTGCACAGAATGATCAGCCATCAATGAACAGAATGTGTAAGCAAACAGACGAGTATTTGTATCAAAATAAGAAGGCTACGGGTACAATGATAGCTAGTACTAGCTTTATAAACCGTTTAAACATAGAGCAGGGAATACCAGCATCTGTCCTGTGGAATAGTTAACTATCCACCTAACATACTACTGTTACTCATTTTTTAATCATGCATAAAGTATAAAAATATACAAACATGTAGCTGCATATATCTTAATGTATACAATAAAAGTCTAGTTTTAATTACATCGCTATTCCCCACCCATCACTCCTTTTTTCCTTTTTTTATTTTAATTAAACTGTTTTTGGTGACGTACACCTGATGTACCGTAATTCTTATTTGCATCTCTGAGGATACATCTCTTATCTATGATGAAGATTAGCAATGCATGTGAGGTGCCAATTATGATCATTTCAATCATCCAATTTTACGTGGGGGGTTTGGAACGTGGTTCAAAGCGTTTAGTTTTTTTCTTTCTCAAAGGCATAACTGATTGGTAAAATCCAGCCTGGCCCTGAAGACCTAAAAAAACAAAACGCCTATTTTAACCTATCCCGCGAGCCCATTCCACTTATTCTTGTTGGCTATGATGTAACCCTATGTCAAATGTTGGCAAGGGGAAGTGTGATCTCACGGGCAGAACCTGCTCTAAAATAAGCGGGTGTCCGCTATATGTTATAGCAGCATTGTAAGAAACTAGACATGGACCGCACAATCCACAGTATATACGTTGATCTGAGCCGCTAGGCATAATTTAGAAACATGAACATGAGGTTCTTTGTAAACATTTTGATCAAACTGTATAAGCCCACTTGCCGCTTCACGGCGACCTCTTTAAAGTGGGTCCCTACTCTAGCGGTTGCGGCACCGCATGGCGGCTACCGCCACCGCAGCACCGCTCCTGCAGAGGGAGCAACCCAGGGGCCCAAAAGCACCCATGCCTTCAGACCGTGCCAAGCCTCCTTGGCTCTGGGCCACGTCCCCCCACAAGTGCAGCACTACAGCAACAGACACTACCATACAGCACCACAACATGTGAACAGATGGAATGAGCTCACCTTGCCATGCGCCCCCAGTGGCCAACTGAGAGCAAGAGCAGGAACACTTATGAGGTCATTCTGGAATTAAAATCAGCTGGGTATTTTTTCAAATGCGTGGAGTGCTGGTACCAAGTAAAACAAAGGAAATGAGGAGGATAGACTATACAATATCAGCATTGTGAGAAACTAGACATGGACCGCAGAATCCACAGTATATACGTTGATCTGAGCCGCTAGGCATAATTTAGAAACATGAACATGAGGTTCTTTGTAAACATTGTGATCAAACTGTATAAGCCCACTTGCCACTTCACGGCGACCTCTTTAAAGTGGGTCCCTGCTCTAGCGGTTGCAGCACCGCATGGTGGCTACCGCCACAGCACTTCATTACCTCTTTAACTCCTTAGCTGCCACAGTCAATAGCGACAGTGTCATCTAAGCCATAAAAAAGAGGGGGCGAATCAATCGTGGGGTGCAGATGGTTGTCATGGCAGCCTGGGGGCATAATGAAGTCGTCGCCCCCCCCCCCCCAAGTCTGCCATCGGTCTGCTCCCAGAGGCAGGGCTTAAGGCGGGATTCACACGTCAGGGTTTCCCAGCCGGGTGCCGGCCGTTCATAAATCGGCCGACACCCGGCTGCATTAGGAATAATAGACCCCTAATGGGGCTATTCACACGACCGATTTTTTGACGGCCAGGAAAACCGGCCGTCAAAAAATGGGACGTGCCCTATGTTCGGCCGGGTGCCCGGCCGCCCGGCCCCCATAGAAGTCTATGGGGCCGGGTAATACACGGCCATCACCGGAATGTGTCCCGAGTGATGGCCGCGTCTACCGTCGCTCGCGCACTCTCTCTCCTCCTCCTCCTCACAGTGCAGAGTGCATGTGAGGAGGAGGGTCTTTTTTTGCTCCCTGTAGGAGTCGGAATCTCCAATCCCCGGCCGGGGATTGGGGATTCCGCTACAGGAGAAGTGCGTGACTACACTGTCCATATATGGACACAGCGAAGTCACGCACTTCAGCAGCGGAATCCCCGACTCTATGGCCAGGGATGCCGCTACAGGAGAAGTGAGTGACCACACTGTCCATATATGGACACAGTGACGTCACTCACTTCTGAAGCGGAATTCCCGACCTGTGGCAGGGAATTCCTCTTCAGGAGAAGTCAGTGACTACACTGTCCATATATGGACATTGAAGTCAGTGACTTCTCCTGGAAGGGGGGGGATGGGTGCAACCTACAGGGGGCTGTGTGGCATCACCTACAGGGGGCTGGGTGGCATCACCTACAGGGGGCTGGGTGGCATCACCTACAGGGGGCTGGGTGGCATCACCTACAGGGGGCTGGGTGGCATTACCTACCAGGGGGCTGTGGCATTATCTACAAAGGGCTTTGTGTGGCAACAAATTTTTAAATGAAATTCATCCGATTTTAAAACGGACGGAAAAAAACGGATGCAAATCGGCCGGTAAAAACGGCAACTCGGAACGGAATCGGAACGGATCCAAACCGGCCGGGAAAAACTGCCGATTTTCCCGGCCGACACTCAGACCCTGTCGTGTGAATGAGGCCTAATAAGAGCCGTTAAAAAAAACACAATATGCTGCAATATATAAGTATTTTATTCACTGTGCAATAGTAAATATACGTGGTTTTTCCCTTGAGTAATATATGTGTTTCACTGGATTATCCAGTGAAATATATAAGTATTGCGGTATATTGTGCAGCCGATTGGTCTAACAAAAAAAACAACTTACCTATTTATACGATATATACTGTTTGTGTGTGTGTGTGTGTATATATATATATATATATATATATATATATATATATGTGTGTGTATATATATATATATATATATATATATATAATTTCCCGGCAAAAGCACTGTAAAAATTATTTATAATTAAAATGAATTGGTATAGCTGCGTCTCAAGTCTAAATTATTACAATATAACAATTTATTTTTTTCTTTGTAAAAGTAGCATAATATAAAAAAAAAAACAATATCATTGACCCGCACTTTTAAAAACAATGTGAAGTTATCATTGATATTTTTCCCATTCCACCCCAGATCTTTTTTCTCCCAGTACATTATATAGTATGTTAAATGGTGCTGTGAAAAACTACAACTCTTCCCGCAAAAAAACAAGCCCTCATGCAGCTTATTTGCTGAAAAATAAAACTTTTGGCTTTTGGAAGGTGGGGAGGAAAAAAAACAAATTTGCTACTACGGCAAGGGGTTAAATATCCAGATTGACCTGAAGACGAAAAACATATTACAGAATAAATTTTCAGATGATCGTTAACGAAGTGTCATATTCTATATATTAACATGTGCATTTACTCTCTTTAGGAACTCAGGTGATGTACTCGACACTTTTAACTTCTTAGAAAGCGCAGATGACAGTGATGAAGAAGATGAAGGGGACATTATAGAAGATGTCACAATTGGCAAGGATAATCAACGGTTAAACAAAAAACATAAAGTAAGCTTTGTGGTCCAGTAATATAAATGCCATTGCTACAACCCAAATGACACATGTCAAATTTCGGAGCGCAAGAGTTTTGTTCGGTAATGGCCAGGATACCTTGTCAAATGTTTTCTCAGCATCAAGGCTGAGTAGCATGGTCTGGGGCAAGGAACTAGATGGAGCCTCTACGGTGGCTGCTATTGTCAAACGGATTCCCTTAGAGGAGTGTCGATTTTGTAAGAAACCTAGTTGTGAGGAAGTCAAGATAGAAGGAAGGACTTGTTGCAGAGAATTTGAAAGGACTTTGGCGAGGATTTAGTAGTCCTGATTTAAAGGGAATGTGTCGCTAGAAAAATATATATATATATTTTTTTTTAGTTAAACTGTTATATAAAGGATTACACATTGTTCTAATTTTTTTTAATTTTTTCACCAGTCAGGAAATATAAATTAGATTCTAATTTATAACATTTCCATGTGCTGGTCACTAGAGGGAGCAATTCCCAAAATTGCAGCATTGGCATGTGGTAAAGCAACCTCATTGCTTTATGCTGCAAAATTGGAGAAGAGACACTCGCTCTAGTGTCCTCACACAATCCCCCCTTCTTTATCCTGGCTAGTGCCAGGAGAAAGGAGGGGGTTGAATGTTCAAACCTCCTACACTGTGTGCCGCCATTTTTTGAGCGAATTCACAGTGTAGGAGGATTAGATACAGTGGTAATCACACAGTATAACACGAACATACACACACATCACATACACAAACTCCGCTCCCTCCGCTCCTAGTCCTTGCTTCTGAACATATGGACGGAAGCCACGACAGGAAGTAGTCATCTTACTGTCCGGCCGAGGCTTCCGGTCCACATGAAAATGGCGCCGGATGTCGCTCTGCCGAAGACCTTCCTTTTGGACTGTGTGGGAGCAGCGCATGCGCCGTTCCCACACAGACGGCGTACACTATAGTGAATGGAACGGCTCCCGTTCGCATTCTCTATGGGGATGTATGAGCCGTATTCCATCTCCGTATGTGTCGTTAATCGACACATACAGAGATGAAAAAAAATGGCAGCCCCCATAGAGAAGTAAAAGGAAGAAAGAAAAAAAGTACAACACAAAAACACAAATAAATGAAATTTACTTTAATGACATAATAAAATCAATAACATATAAAAAAAAAATTGTGACACCTTCCCTTTAAGGAGGGATATTGGTCTATGAGATTGTACTAGAGTTAAGTCTTTAGACTGTTTCTGAATCAGGATTGTTCTCGATTCGTGGAAGTTGGACATATACGTTGTCCATATATATGGAATTAAATAGGGATGTTAACGTAGGTGTGATGTGGTGTTTGAGTAGTTTATAATATTCCCCGGATAGACCATCCGGTCTGGAGTTTTATTGTTTGGAAGGTGAGAAATTACCAATTGAATTTCATCGTCGGTAATTGGTTGGGGAAAAAGTGTTGTTTGGTCTGCGGTTAATATTGGGGTGGAGAACCCTTTAAACAATTTTTGGGGTGTGTCTCCGGTTGCAGAAGCTGGGCATGACACATTTGCCACTGAAATGGCATATCTAGTGAAAAATTGCAATTTTTACTTTGCACTATCTGCAGCACAATCATTTATGGAAAACAGCTGTGGGGTGAAAATGCTCACTACACCCCTTAATAAACGCCTTGAGGTGTGTAGTTTCCAAAACGGGGTGACTTCTCAGGGGTTTCTTTTATAATTTCACATCTGAGCCTCTGCAATTGTGAACCAAAACTTTGTAAGTCAACAAATTAGGCCTTAATTTCGCATGGTACTCTTTCACTCTTGATCCCTGTCGCTTGTCCAGGCAAAAGGTTAGGGCCACATGTAGGGTGTTTCTAAAACGGGGAAATACGGCATAATAATTAGAGAGCTTGTTTTGTTATGGTGGCATAAGTTGGGCACCACACATTGGCATATCTATGGAATAATTCCCATTTTCACTCTGCATCATCGAGTGCACACTAATTTCTGCAAAACACTTGTGGGATTAACATGCTCACTATACCCCTAGGTGAATGCCTTGAGGGGTGTAGTTTCCAAAATAAGGTCACTTCTGGGGGGTTTCCACTGTTTTGGTCCCACAGGGGCTTTGCAAATGCGACATAGCGCCCAGAAACAAATCCAGCAAAATCTGCAATTCAAAAGCCAAATGGTGCTCCTTCCCTTCTGAGCCTTGCCCTGTGCCCAAACAGCAGTTTATGACCACATATGGGGTATTGACGTACTCTGGAGAAGTTGCTTTACAAATGTTGCGGGGGCTTTTTCCTTATTCCGTGTGGAAATTGTGTACAATGTCACGAGAAAACAATCTCTGAATTCCTCAGAATGGTAAAAGCATTCCAAAGTTATTACCACATGAAGTGACATATGTCAGATTTGAAAAATGAGGCTCTGTAAGAAAGGTGGCTGCAGTGGGAAGGGGTTAAAGAAGCGTGATATTTTTCAGTTTTGTGTTTTTTCTGTTTCTATTTGATCAACAAACACCTTAAATTCTTTCGTATGCCACTTTTACATGTCCGTATTTTTTAGTATTTTGAATCCGTTTTTCTAAGCCAACACCAGGAGTCGAACATAAACATGGAAAAAGAATAATAGATTTCCCATGTTTTGGACGCATTTCTGGTTTTAGCTTGGGGCCCATTTACATGAGCCAATAATCAGGCGATCGTTGCCCTTTGTAAATAGGGCAGTGATCAGTCGAAGAATAAGGCTATGTTCACACGGGGTCTTTTGCCGAGTTTTTTGACGCGGAAACCGCGTCGCAAAACTCGGCAGAAACGGCCCGAGAACGCCTCCCATTGATTTCAATGGGAGGCGTCGGCGTCTTTTTCCCGCGAGCAGTAAAACTGCCTCGCGGGAAAAAGAAGCGACATGCCCTATCTTCGGGCGCTTCCGCCTCCGACCTCCCATTGACTTCAATGGGAGGCAGGAGAAAGCGTATATCTCGCTGTTTTATGCCCGCGGCGCTCAATGGCCGCGGGCGAAAAACGGCGCGATAATTGCTGTTCACACTGAGTATTTTGGGGGAGGAATATCTGCCTCAAAATTCCGTTTGGAACTTTGAGGCAGATATTCCTCCCCCAAAATACTCCGTGTGAACATAGCCTAAGTAAACGCTGATTTCATCTTCTATGCTGCCCTGAAAATCATGGTTGTAGCAGCACATCTTCCCGTGTAAACAGAACATGTGCTGCTGATGTGAACAATCGTTCATCCCTATAGGTTACATTGGCCTGTGTAAAGGGCAGTTAACCCTCTTCCCTCTGCAGCTATATTTAATTTTAGTATTTTCGTCCCTACTTTCCAAAAGCCATAACTTTTTTTTTTTTTTGGGTAGATTTATAGCCATATGAGCGCTTGTTTTTTTGTGAGACGAGTTGTAGTTTTTTTATAGCAACGTTGTTGTAAATTGGGAAGCCGTGGGATGAAATGGGGAAAAAAACAACTATTCCTCCGTTGTTTTTTTTTTGTTTCGTTTTTACAGCATTCACTTTTATATTTTACTACTTTTACAAAGAATAAAAGAATTGCTAAAATTTATGTTGCCATATTCTGAACGCCATAACTTTTTTTTTGTGTGTGACTCTTATGGATGTGGCAATATTTTTTGTTTTTTACTTTAATGTAAGGGGAAAATACGAAAAGGGAAGCCTTTTGAACTTCTGTTTTTTACTTTTGTATTTTCTATTAGTCATCCTATGGGGCTTGAACAAGCAGTCGTTAAATTGCTTGCACAATATACAGGAATACTTATGTATTGCAGTATATTGTGTTTTTTACAAGCTCCTAATAAGTGCTACGGGTCATCTCCGATTCTGGCCGTTGCAGTGAGGTGTTGGCTGTAACAGACAGTATGTAGCGGGCTCGGCCTGTGAACTACTCCGTACTTCCCTTACTGACTAGTATGCAACTGTACTTCAAATGTCAGTAAGGGGTTAAACGAGTGCCAAACTACCTGTAATGATTGGTGCTCGTTATGGGCATATATTTGCCATGTAAATCATCCTCAAAAGTGTTGGTTTGGGATAGGTTTTCCAGTTAGAAGAAATCGATGACCTATGCTCAGGATAGGTCATCAATATGTGATCGGTGGGGGTCGGACTCCAGGCACTGCTGCCGATTAGTTGTTTTGAGGGGCATGCAAGCGCTACTTTTCCTTCATTCCTTACCTGCTCTGTATGGGGAATGGACGACACCCGATGAACTTGTAGCAGCGGTTCACAGTATTACAGCCTTCTCCCATATACTTGAATTAAAGAATGCTGTAGTACTGTGAACTGCTGCTACAATTGTGTTGGCGATTCAATGTACGGATTAGTGACCGGAATAAAGGGGATGCAGCGCTAGCATGCACCCTATGGCCCCTTCAAAACAGTTGATCAGCGTGGGTGCCGATAGCTCTTCTGCGGACAGGCAATCAAATTCTTCTCGCTGGAAAACATTTGTCATAAATACTGATGTGAAATTCCGACCAATACAGGTTAAAGTGTCTTCAACCCGTTAGCGATCACCAATACGCCTTTACACGGCGGTAGCTAACGGGTCTTAGGATAGGCCACCGCCTTTTTCATGGCGACTTAGTCTAAGTCCTGCACGGATGTAACGTACAAGCTAGAGCAGGTGCTCGGCTGTCTCATGACCTAGGTACCCACTGGTTGGTTATGAAAAAGGGGGGCCCCCCACATTGTTTTCTTCAATTTTTTTATTGATTTTGTTTTTCCTAACTATTTTCATAAGCCAGATGCAATAAAGCCGCTGCAGCCTAGCATTACCACTATTTTTGGCCCTGCCCAGCCTCATAATGCCTGTGGCCACCCCTGTTCCCAGGCTTCTCTCCAGATGGTCAGATACTGGCTCTTCCCGATACTCCTGGTGGCGGAGGGTACCTGGGAAATAATGGAGGTTAGAACTGCCATTATTAAGGCGCTAATAAAGTATTAAATAAAACACAGAGAAATAAGAAAACATAATTTTTTTTTATTGAAATAAAAACTCCCCCAAACAACCCTCTTTAAACATTTTACTTACATTAATAATAAAAAAAAAATCATAGGTTATCGAAGTAGTCCAACGAATCTACAACAGACATACGGTAGTCCATACGGTCTAGCGGTACCTGCAAAACAAAAAAAATAAAGTTTGTATTATGAAAAATAAAAAACATATGCCTCCACTTCTCACCAGACTCCACCACCCCCCCCCCAACATGCTGCCGCTCCTAACAAACCCCCTCAAACATATAGCCGCTACACAAACCCGCCCCCACATGCTGCTGCTCCTAACAAGCCCACTCAAACATGCAGTCACTCAGCAGACTCTCCCCCCCAACATGCATCTGCTCCCACCCCTCACACACACAAACCTTCCCCCCCCTCCCCGACATGCATGTGCTACACAAACCCACTCACCCCCCAAAACATACCACACCAGACACATCAATAACTTTCCTGCTGCGTTCCTGCCACCTCCACTTCTCTTCTGCAGTCCACACTGTATTCCCGGAAGCCACGGCCGGAAGTCGTCATAATTCTGTCTGGCAATGGCCTCTGGTCTCCAAGAAAATGGTGCAGGCTTTCTCGCTGGTAACTAGCATCTATGTCGTCGGGTTGAACTGTGCATGCCGTGAGCATGCGCTGTACACACAAAGGCACAAGCATTAGGAGATCTGTTTGGCTCCCATCCCTACTCTCCCATCGTATGTGCCGTAAAGCATCTGTGTATGTGGCGTGAAGAGAGACACACAAATGCAATACAAAATGGCAGCCCACTATAGAAAGGAAGAGTATTCGTAACAAAAATTTTAGGGGGTCAAATAAATAAAACCGCAAGGTGAACGTCCTAAAAATAAAACTGCTAAAAATGGCGGTATTGCTGTTTTCCATTACCCCCCACAAAAATAATAAAGTTATCAATAAGTCCCCTATACCACGAAATGATACCAATAAAAACTACGTCTCGTCCCGCAAAAAAACAAGCCCTCATATGGCGGAATCAACAAAGAAATAAAGTTATGGCTCTTGGAAAGCGATTATGCACAAACAAATCATTTTAGTTCAAAAGTATTTATATTGTGCAAAATTAGTAAAACACAAAAAGCCTATACATAGTTAAAGAGGCTCTGTCACCACATTATAAGTGTCCTGTCTCCTACATAAGGAGATCGGCGCTATAATGTAGGTGACAGCAGTGCTTTTTATTTAGAAAAATGATCTATGTTCACCACATTAGGAGCAATTTTATGCTAATGAGTTTCTCAATGGACAACTGGGCGTGTTTAACTATTGACCAAGTGGGTGTTGTACAGAGGAGTGTATGACGCTGACCAATCAGCATCATGCACTCCATTCAATTAGTCAGCACTTAGTGACACTGCGTTATTCACTATGTGCCGTCTTATACGGACATATTAACGTTACTGAAGTGTTTAGACCGTGACTAGACATTCCTTCCAGACAGGATGCGATGTCTATTCACAATCCCTGCACTTCGTTAACGTTTGTTTGGTACTTACAGCAGAGCAAGCGTAATCTCGCGAGATCTCGCTGTAAATGACAGGTTACAGCGAGATTACGCTTGCTTCTGAAGCTGCGTTAACAGTTTATTTGCATTGAGATACTCGAGAATAGCATCTCTTAGAAACCCCTTAAAGAGGCTCTGTCACCAGATTATAAGTGCCCTATCTCCTACGTAATCTGATCGGCGCTGTAATGTAGATAACAGCAGTGGTTTTTATTTTGAAAAACGATCATTTTTGAGCAAGTTATGAGCTAGTTTAGATTTATGCTAATGAGTTTCTCAAATGGACAACTGGGCGTGTTTTTACTTTTTACCAACTGGGTGTTGTACAGAGGAGTGTATGAGGCTGACCAATCAGTGATCAATCGGCATCATACACTTCTCATTGTTCCAGCCCAGCTTCTTTCACTGCATAATCACACTATAGCAATGGGCTGGAACAATGAGAAGTGTATGACGCTGATTGGTCCGCCTCATACACTCCTCTGTACAACACCCAGTTGTTAAAAAGTAAACACACGCCCAGTTGTCCATTGAGAAACTCATTAGCATAAATCTAAACTAGCTCATAACTTGCTCAAAAATGATTGTTTTTAAAAATAAAAACCGCTGCTGTTATCTACATTACGGCGCTGATCACATTATGTAGGAGATAGGGCACTTATAATCTGGTGACAGAGCCTCTTTAAATATTTTACCCACAATGGAGGTTAAACTTACAGGCCTATAGTTTCTGGGGTCTCTTTTTGACTCCTTTTTGAATATTGGCACCACATTTGCAATGAGCCAGTCCTATGAAACAGACGCGGTCATCATAGAATCCTTAAATATCAGAAATAAGGGTCTGTCTATCACGGTACTGAATTCCTGCAGAATGCGGGGGTGTATACAATCAGGACCCAGTTGATTTGTCTATTTTAGTGTTTTTAAAGGAACAGTGTCACCCCAAAATTTTTTTTTACATCAGTTTGATTTTAGTGTTTTATTAAAAACTTTTATATTTGTGTGTTTGTGTTTTACTTTTTTTTATTTTTTAACTTTTTCTTCCCTATGGGGGCTGCCATTTTTTTTTCCATTTCTGTATGTGTCGATTAACGACACATAGACATGGAATACGGCACATACAGTCCCATAGTGAATGCGAACGGGGCCCGTTCCATCCACTATGGTGTACGCCGTCTGTGTGGGAACGGCGCATGCGCCACTCCCACACAGTCCAAGTTGAACTGTCCGGCGCCATTTTCCTGTGGACTGGAAGACGCGGCCGGACAGTAAGATTACTACTTCCGGTCGCGGCTTCCGGACTTGTGCACTTGGAGCAGCGGCAGCAGACGGAGCGGACGGACCGGAGGGAGCGGCGGCGGCGGCAGGAGCAGGTAAGTTATTTCTATGTATGTTCGTGTTTCAGTGTGTGTTTACTACTGTATGTAAACCTACTACACTGTGTGTTAGCTCAAAAAATGGCGACACACAGTGTAGGAGGTTTGACCGTTCAATCCCCTCGTTTCTCCCGGCACTAGCCAGGATAAAGGAGGGGCGGATTCTGAGCGCTCACTAGAGCGAGTGAGTTTTTCCCAATTTTGCAGCATAAAGCAATGTGGTTGCTTTACCACATTCAATGCTGCAATTTTGGGAATTGCTCCATCTAGTGACCAGCACTGGGAAATATTATAAATTAGAATCTAATTTATAATATTTCCTGACTCGTGAAAAAAATTCGAACCATGTTTAATCACCTACACACTAATTGTTTAACTAAAAAAAAAAAAAAAGCACTTCTTGCTGGGTTAAGCAGGTGACATTTAGTGAGAATTTACTTTATCCCTAATCATGTCCCCGTATGCTTACGGGAAGGTGCCCGTGCCGTTGAAAAATATGGAACATGTCCTATTTCATACTTACCCAGAACTCCCTGCCTCTTCCTCCAGTCCGGCCTCCTGGGATAACGTTTCAGCCCATGTGACCGCTGCAGCCAATCACAGGCTGCAGTGGTCTCATGGACTTCCGCGTCATCCAGGGAGGTCGGGCTGGATGTCGAAAGAGGGACGCGTCACCAAGGTAAGTATGAATTTGTTTTACTTTTACTGCGGAAAGGGCTGTCCCTTCTCTCTATCCTACACTGATAGCGAGAAGGGGCTGCCGATTAGTGCAGTGCAATTTTGCAGCGAAAACGTGCCCGTAAATACGGGTGGAATACTGCTGACACCGGACCCGTATTTACGGGCACGGGTCCGTAAATACTGGTGCAATACGGGTCGACTACGTGTGACCAAGGACCCGTATTTACGCCAGTATTTACGGGAGGAAAAAATACGTCCGTGTGCATGAGGCCTAAGAGGCTTTTAACTCCTTAACGCCGAAGGACGGATATATCCGTCCTCAGCAGCTGCTAGTTCGCGCAGGAGGACGGATATATCTGTCCTGTGATGGCGCGGGTACTGCCAGTGTACCCACGCGATCAGCGGCAGGAGCACGGCTGTTATACACAGCCTGGCTCCTGCTGCAACTGCCGGATTCTAAGCGCGCTCCGATTTTGGCAGTTTAACCCATTAAATGCCGCTGTCAATAGTGACAGCGGCATCTAATGTGTTTGACAGAGGGAGGGAGCTCCCTCTGTCACCCGATCGGCACCCCCGCAAACAAATCGCGGGTCGCCGTCGGGTTTCCATGACAGCCGGGGGTCTAACAAAAACCCCCAGGTCTGTCTTCAGCAAATGCCTGTTAGGTGATGCTGGAGGCATGACCTAACAGGTTGCCTGTCAGTTTTACACTGACAGGCAATAATGCTTTGGTATACGAAGTATACCAAAGCATTATATATGCGATCAGCACATCGCATAGTGAAGTCCCCTGGTGGGACTTAAAAAAAAAATCTCAATCAGTTAATTCAAGTTTGTGGAAAAAAAAAAAAAAATGACAGTCAAAATCAAATAAAAGTACTTTTTTTGCCCAAAAAGTGGTTTTATTCAGTAAAAGTGTCAAAACAAATAACACATATATGGTATCCCCGCGATCGTAACAACTTGACCAATAAAATGAGCACATTAATTAAACCGCCGGATGAACGGCGTCCAAAAAAACGGCAAAATTCTCTCTTTTCTCCCATTCCCCCCATAAAAAATAAAATAAAAGTTAATCTATAAGTCCTTTATACCCCAAAATAGTACCAATGAAAACTACACGTTGGCCCGCAAAAATCAAGCCCACATACGGCCACATCGACGGAAAAATAAAAAAATTACGTCTTTTGGAATGCGGCGATGCAAAAACAAGTAATTTTTTTATAAAAGGGTTTTTATTGTGAAAACGTAGGAAAATGTATAAAACCTTTACATATTTGGTATCCCCGTAATCGTGCCGACCCATAGAATAAAGTTAACATGTTATTTACGCTGCATAGTAAACGGGGTAAATTTATAACGTGAAAATTAATGCTGGAATAGCTGCTTATTTTCAATTCTCTCCTAAAATTAAGTTAATAAAAGTTAATCAATATATTGTAAGCATCTAAAAATGGTACAATTACAAAATACAACTCGTCCCGCAAAAAACAAGCCCTTATACGGCTATGTCGACGGAATAAAAAAAAAAGTTACGACTCTTGGAATGCGACCGTGAAAAAACAAAAAATAATCCTTGGTCATTAACGTGCAAAATGGCCCGGTCATTAAGGGGTTAAAAATGTCCCATTTAGTTAGTGTTTTTTTATTTTTGAGGACATTGTCCCAGTTTATGCCCCTAAGGTCATCCCTTATCTCATGAAAATTTGCCTTTCTGAAGTGTAGTGTTTTTGTAGGTACCAAACATCTTATTAAAGGATATGTGAAAACTTATTATGTTGTTACCTAAGTAACCCCCAACCTGTACTTTTGATATCCTGTCCGGCCTATTGGTTAAAATTAGGTCTAGAAGTGCCCCCCCTCTTGTTGGTCATGCACCAGTTGTGAAAGGTAATTGTCCTTAATTATCTAAAACCTGAAAACGGGGGGGTGGCTTGGACATGGCGCTGACCAGACGTGCTGCCTGAGAGCTCCGTTCCTGCGCTTCCCTAACCCGATCATAAGCTCCTCTATAAGCAGAATTATACCTACCTGATGGTCAGGAAGACCAAGGCTACCACGGGGACTCCTTACCTTACGAGGCAGATGTCTTCAGCCGGCTCCATTCAGCCTTATCTCTCGGACGTTGCTGCTGGGGCACTTCCGAAGATGGCGCCCGGACTCCGCTTGCAGGGGGGATGTCATCTGCTACTGCTGTATCAGGTACCGAATGTACCCTCTCCTCAGCCCCATGTCCTTCGGGGCAGTCTCCTTCCCTGCTGGTTAGGGAAGAGCGGTATCCTTCTGAAGTGATGCCGGCGCCTCCTGCTCTGGACCGTTAACCACGTGGTGTCTGTCATGGCGTCCTGGTCTACCCTATTTCATCCCCGCATGTGCTGGAACCTGCATCGCTGCCTGCCATGTCTCCCATGGATCAGAATACCCATCTCTCTCCGCCTGTAGCTGGATCTGCTGTCCTAGGGAATGATTTACAGGCCTTGAGACTACAGCTCTCTACATTACCCACTAAACAAGACATGGAGCGCTATGTAAATCGTCTGGAGACGACTTATAAGTCAGAGATACAATCTCTCACCACTAATCTCTCTTAATTGTCTGATCAAGTGCAACGTATGGAGGGGGATATTTCCACTGTTACACAGCAACAGGATTCCCATGCAGATCGTTTGGATCAACACTCTCAGTAGATTCACATGGTCTTTAAAGGGAATGTGTTGCCAGAAAAACATGTTTTTTTTTAAAAAATTAAACATTTAGTGTGTGGGTGATTAAACATTGTTCAAATTTTTTTTATTTTTTTGCACGAGTCCAGGAAATATTATAAATTATTTCTAATTTATAATACTACCCATTTTTGGTCACTAGATGGAGCTGTTCCCAAAATTGCAGCATTTCAACATTGGGTTAAAAGCCCTCGCTCTAGTGAGCTCTCAGCATCCCCCCCTCCTTTATCCTGGCTAGTGCCGGGATAAACGAGGGGTTTGAACGATGTAACCTCCTACACTGTGTGTCGCCATTTTTTGAGCTAACCCACAGTGTAGTAGGTTTACATACAGTAGTAAACACACACAAACACGAACATACATTGAAATCTCTTACCTGCTCCTGCCGCCGCGGCTCCCTCCGGCCCGTCCGCTCCGTTTGCTGCCGCTGGTGCAAGTGCACAAATCCGGAAGCCGCGACCGGAAGTAGTAATATTACTGTCCGGCCGCGACTTCCGGTCCACAGGAAAATGGCGCCGGACGGCGCCAATTTCGAATAGGACTGTGTGGGAGCGGCGCATGCGCAGTTCCCACACAGACGCCGTACACTGCAGTCAATGGGACGGGAGCCGTTCGCAGTCCCTATGGGACTGTGGCTGCCGTATTCCATGTCTGTATGTGTCGTTAATCGACACACACAGAAATGGAACAAAAAATGGCAGCCCCCATAGGGAAGAAAAAGTGTAAAAATAAGAAAAAGTAAAACACAAACACACAAATGAATATAAACGTTTTTAATAAAGCACTAACATCTTTAACATATAAAAAAATAATTTGTGATGACACTGTTCCTTTAACATAGTTGAAGATCACGAAAATCGGAATCGCCATAATAATCGGTTTCGGGGCATTCCGGAGGATGTTTCTCCTGGGCAACTCATACCCGCTTTACAGTCTCTGTTTAACTCCTTACTGGAGCATCCTACTGGTGATCCTCTGGAGCTGGATAGAGCTCACAGGACTCTTGGCCCTCATAATCCGGATCCTGATAGGCCTAGAGATGTTCTGTGCCGTGTTCATTTTTTCTCTATCAAAGAGCAGATTTTGAGGAAGGCCCGTGATAAAGGCGAAGTTCTATTGAATGGTGTCAAGATCCAGCTGCTGTCTGACCTGTCCAGGATGACCCTGAATAAACGTCGGGTGCTGCGTCCGCTACTGGATGTCCTAAGAGAGCATGAGATTACTTACTTGTGGGGTCACCCCTTCCAGCTGCAGGTTCGCAAGGATGGAGGGTTGCTGATCGTTAGAGACCGGGGTGATCCTGCTTTTAGCGCTGCTCTCCATTTACCCAGAGTTTCTGTTGCTGATTGGCCTTATGTTCCACCTCCACTTCCACGATCGCGCAGGCGGGGTCGATGTCCTGCATCTCCTATGGGGCGTCGTGGTGGTCGTGCTGCTGATCCGGTGTGATACCTTCCCGATGTCTCCGCCACAGTTTGCTGTTGGATTTTAATTTTTTGTGACCATTATTATGATGCTGTTGCCTGCTGTGTTCCCCTGAGGAGACTTCCGCCTGTTTCTTTCTTTTTTCTTGTTTTAGGTGGTTACTTCTGGATCACAGGCGGGCCACTTGCTGGTGGTCGCTTGTTGCTAATGAGCTATAAGATTTACTTAAATGTGAATGTTTATATTTTTCTTATTTCTTTTTTATTATTATTTGCCTGTATGTCCTTTTATGCTGACAAGGAATCTATTCAGGGGAGTTCTTTGCTGGGGTTTCTTTATGCTCCTGATAATGCTGTATACCCTTGGTTAGTTATCTTGGGGTGTAATTCCAAATGCCTTGGTTTTTCTTTTCCTCCTTATTTTATATCTTTATTTAGCTATGTTTATTTTGTCAATGGGTTGGGGGGCGCGGGGCGCTGGCTAGTCCTTGTCCTGACACTTCTCCTCTTAGGGACTCACTGGTTGTATCCGGTGTCTACTTGCTTGTTTCTCCTTGATTAGATCAAGGAGTGGGTGATTGTTTTGCCCGTTTGTCCGTCTTTGTTGTCGTGGTTTCCCTTCCCTGTCTGTCTTGTCTTTTTCTTCGGTGCCTTAGCTCGTATTATTGGCTTGGTCATTTTAAGTGCAGTGGAGATGGCACAGTTGAAAGTCTGTACTTTTAATGCTAGAGGACTTAACGTCACTGAAAAACGCTTGCAGATCCTGTATAACATGCACAAAGAGCGGGTACATATACTATTCTTACAAGAGACTCATTTACAGGTGGGCCATACACCACAGTTTACTAATCTATACTATCCTACTTGGTTTCACAGTGCCAACCCGGAGTCCAAGTGTGCTAGTATATGTCTTCATAAATCGCTCTCTCACAAGACCGTAGATGTCCTTGTCGACCCGGGTGGTCGTTATGGTTTTCTTAAATTGTCCATCCAGAATAAGATCTTCACGTTGGCTAATTTGTATCTCCCTAGTCAGGATCAGGCTCGGGTGTACCGATTTTGTTTTTGAAGAAATTGGAGGAGTTTTCGGAGGGTGTTTTAATTGTGGGAGGTGATTTTAATCTGACATTTGATTATAGGCTTGATACCTCCTCGAGCAGGTCTGCTGTTCCTAAATTACACATGGTGGCGTTGAAGAACACGATGCACTCCATGCAATTGATTGACGTGTGGAGGATTCTCCATCCTCAGGCAAGAGAGTATACTTATTTCGCCCCATTGCACAATATGTACAGTCGTCTAGACGCCTTTCTGGTTAGCCACCACTTGCTTACCTGGCATCCTACTTCTGCGGTGGGTCCTATGGTGTGGTCGGATCATGCCCCTGTGTTTTTGTCGCTTACGTTTCCTAATTCTGCCCAACTTTCAGTCATGGAAAATTAATGACCATCTATTGCGCGATGCAGTTTGTGTATTGGCTCTTAAGGGCATGCTTAATGTCTTTTTTGAAGTGCACGCACGTGACTCTACACCTCTGCCACTCTAGTGGGAAGCAGTGAAATGTGTAGTCCTGATACAGCAGGGGGCGCGTTTAAAGGGAGAAAAGTGGGTAGCTATTGCGCGGCACCTTGATCAGATACGGGATTTGGAATCCTGTCATAAACGCAATCAATCCTCATAGGTTTTCTTGGACCTTACCATAGCGAGAGAATCACTGCGTTCTCTACTAGACCAGTCACACGCTAGGTTCAGGGATCGGATGCGGAAGCATTCTTATGAATTTGCAGACAAATGTGGTAGGTCTCTGGCGAAGATTTTACATCCCCGTACACAGGCGTCATACATTCCTAAAATTATGTCTCCCACTAGCGGTGAAGTCCATGATCCGGTTGGCATTACTGACTGTTTCAGACAATATTACTCTGCCTTGTATAATCTCAAAGGGCAGTTTCATGATATGCCGGCAGATTCGTTGCGGGACAAAATTAACCAGTATGTACATGACACTGCTCTACCGTCCTTGGGGGGGGGACAGGGAGGCTTTGGGTCTTGAGGAGGATTTCTTGGAATCCGAAATGGAGTGTGGAATTGGAGACTCTCCTTTAGGCAAAAGCCCAGGCCCGGATGGGTTTAATACTAAATTTTATAAGACATTTAAAGATCAACTTGCTCCCTTTTTGATGAAAGTCTTTAAGTCAGTATCTTCCTCTTGTCCCTTTGCGCCGCAGTCCCTCGAGGCTCATATTACCCTTCTCCCAAAACCGGGTAATGGTCCTACGATATGCGCAAATTTTAGGCCCATCTCGCCATGATCAATGTCGATGTAAAGCTCTTTGCGAAACTGCTTGCCTCTCGCCTCTCTCCGTTATTGCCTGGCCTGATCACGGATCACTGATGATCAGGTGGGGTTTGTACGTGATAGAGAATCTCGGGATAATACCAACAAGACCCTTCTTTTAACGTATTGCCAATCACATAAAATACCGATGTGTCTCCTCTCAGTTGATGCCGAAAAGGCTTTTGACAGGGTGCACTGGATGTTTCTCCGTAGTGTCTTGATACAGGCTGGCCTTGGCACCACTATGGTGGACAGGATTATGGCTTTGTACCGTGGGCCTACAGCTCGCGTTCGAGTTAACGGTCTCTTATCCGACTCTTTGTCTATTACTAATGGCACAAGACAGGGGTGCCCACTCTCGCCTCTACTATATGTTTTGGTCATGGAACACCTGGCCGTGGCACTACGGGAGAACCCTAACATTAATGGCATATGTGTTGGCGCACAGCATCACAAACTCGCACTCTATGCTGATGATCTTCTTGTATACATCACGACTCCTATGATTTCTTTGCCATCTTTGACTGGGGAGTTTGAGCGGTTTGGGCATTTGAGTAATTTTAAAGTTAATTACTCTAAATCGGAGGCACTGAATATATCTTTGGATGCTCCTCTTGCTGCTCATCTCGCTCGGGGTTTCCCGTTGGTCGCAATCTTTGGTAAGTCTTTAAAATATCTTGGGATACATATCCCTACACATTTGTCTGACCTGTTTACCTTGAATTACACACCTATCTTACAACGTACTTTGAGGGAATTGGCGGCGTATGGCGGGAGCCGCATGTCATGGTTTGGGCGTATTAACGCTGTCAAAATGGATATCTTGCCCAAATTCCTATAAATCTTTCAGACCGTCCCTATTGTAGTGCCAGCGTGTTTCTTCCAGTCCTTACATAGGGCCATAGCCAAATTTGTATAGGGGTCCTCTAAGCCGCGCATTCGATTTTCTGTCCTTAGCCGACCGAAACTGGAGGGGGGCGCGGGTTTGCCAGATTTTAAGCGATATCATCAAGCTGCGATCCTCATGCGTTTGGTGGACTGGTTCCGATCAGATGCCGGTAAGCAATGGGTGCGCATTGAGAAGGGAATGTCTTCCCTCGCCTTGTCCTCCTTGCCGTGGTTGACTGCCTCCCAGCGACCAACGTCTTCTTTGCCTTTCCTCACACGTCAATTTCTTGTAGTTTGGGAACGGATCATTGGTACTCTGGACCTTGTTCACCGTCCGAGTCCTATGACTCCCCTTTTTGATAACCCTTCCTTCCCTCCGGCAGTGGGTGTGGATACATTCCTCTGTTGGGAGAGACGGGGCAGTGGATGTTTGGCTCAGACCCTTACACCTGATGGTTCAATCTTGTCACTGACTGCTGTCTCTGAGGCCTGCCCGGGGAGACGATCAATATGGCGGTCTTATTTTCAGCTGCGCTCCGATCTCTTCCATGGGTGATTGTCTTGTGTTGCTACAGGATAAGACTCCTCTGGAACATTATCTGTCCCTTATCTCTGCTCCTTCTCACACACTTTCTCATTTACATGGTGTCCACCAACCTAGATATCCTTACTCTCAGTTGGCATTCACTGCAGCTTGGGGTGAGGAAATGGGAGTTCGGCACTCTGAGGAGGAATGGGGAACTTCATTCTTGCTTGCTCATAAATTACCGACTTCGTGTTTTGCTCAGGAGAAGAACTATAAGATACTTACCAGATGGTACCGCTGTCCTTCCTTTTTACATAGGATCTTTCCTAATGTGTCTGCCGACTGTTGGAGGTATGGGGAGGCTCCTGGAACTATGTTGCATATTTGATGGGATTGCCCCAAGCTCCGGCCCTTTTGGGGAAAAATTTTTGATCTCGGCAACAAACTTTTTGGCACTGAAGTGCCTACCTCGGCTTCTGTTGGGTTGCTTTCCGTGGTTCCTGGATCACTCCCACACCTCAAAAAGGGGGTCTTTAGGCATTTTCTGACTGCAGCTAGAACGGTCATCCCACGTCATTGGAAGTCTAGTACTGTGACTTCTTTGAAGGAATGGGTAATGGAGCTGAATGGAATTATGAGGATGGAGGAGCTGATGTCTGCTGATCGGGGTACATCAGAGATCTTTGTTCGTACCTGGTCTATCTGGTCTGGATTCCGGGGTGGTGCTGATCTGCCTCTCTGGCTGGATAGCCTTTTCTGTTGACTGATCATATAGCCAAAACTGAGTTCTTTTGTCCGTTTGTGTTTCCCTTTGTTGTCTTGTGTTTATGTAACCTTGGGTTGAAATTTGCACCTAACCATGTCATTATTGCTCGTTTGTTTTTTTCGGGACTGGTTTCCCTACATTTTGCACTACCTTTGATGTAAATTGGGCATTGATAATTGCCATTAGCTGTTATTATCATCTTCCCATTGCTTCGGTGACTGGGAGGCTACCTCCTACCAATGTTCATATGTCTTTGTAACATTTTATACAGTTTGAATTTTATTATGTTGCACTGCGTGCACACTTTTGCAATCTTGCGAGATGTTTTATATGCTCTGTTATGTTTTCTACTCTAATAAAATTGTTTTGATAAAGAATCAAAGGCAGTTATGGTCCCCCATAATAATGACTTCATTATGATTTGCTGCCTCGTCTATTTGCTTTATTAGTTGATTTTCTAATTTTTCCATTATACTTGGAGACTTATAACAAACCCCTATCAGTATTTTATTATTAATTTTCCCTCCCCTTATTTCCACCCATAGGGACTCCACATGATTATTTCCCTCATAGATCTCATTACACTGGATGGGCTTTAGGCAGGATTTTACGTAAAAGTAAGATCATTCCTAAACAGACTGTAACCCTGAATATTAAAAGCCCAGTCATATCGATCATCCGGCCATTTCTCACTTCTCTCCAATATGTCACTATTTTCCTCCAGCATTATCAACTCTAATTCCTCAATCTTGTTATTGAGGCTTCTGGCATTTAGTATACATGCACTTTATATATTTATCCGTACCACTTTTATTATTATTCCTCTTAGTCTCTGTCACCACATTATAAGTGGCCTATATTGTACATGATGTGATCGGCGCTGTAATGTAGATAACAGCAGTGTTTTTTATTTAGAAAAACGATCATTTTTGATGGAGTTATGACCTATATTACCTTTATGCTAATGAGTTTCTTAATGCCCAGCTGGGCATGTTTTACTTTTTGGCCAAGTGGGCGTTGTGGAGAGAAGTGTATGACGGTGATCAATCAGCGTCATACACTTCTCTCCATTCATTTACACGGCACATAGTGATCTAGCTAGATCATGATGTGCAGTCACATATTAACATTACTGAAGTGTCCTTACAGTGCATAGACATCGCCTCTCCAGCCAGGACGTGATGTCTATTCACAATCCCGACACTTCGGTAACGTTCGTGTGAGATTTACAGCACAGCAAGCGTTTTAAATGACAGTTTACAGCGTAATCTCACGAGATTACACTTGCTGTGCTGTAAATCTCTCACAAACTTTACCGAAGTGTCAGGATTCTGAATAGACATCACGTCCTGGCTGGTAATGATGTCTACTCACTTTCAGGACACTTCAGTAACGTTAATATGTGAGTAGGTGACTGCACATAGTGATCTGTACTTGGTCAAAAAGTAAAACACGCCCAGTTGTCCATTAAGAAACTCATTAGCATAAAGCTAATATAGGTAACTCCGTAAAAATGATAGTTTTTCTAAATAAAAACCACTTGCTATCGCTGCCTGGGGGCCTAATGAAGGCCCCCAGGTCCACCATCTCTGTGCACCTATTAAGCCCTGCCTCCGGGAGGGCTTAACAGTTGCCTGACAGAATCACGATATACTGTAATACATTAGTATTGCAGTATATAGTGCAAGAGATCTAACGATCGCTGGTTGAAGTCCCCTAGGGGGACTAATAAAAAAAAAAGTAAAAATGAGAAAGTTTTGGGGTTTTTGTTGGGTTTTCTTCCTAGAGCATAGTAAAAAATAAACATAATTGGTATCGCCGCGTCCGTAAAAGTCTGAACTATTACAATGTATCATTATTTAACCCGCACGGTGAACGCCGTAAAAAATAAATTGTAAACGCCAGAATCTCTATATTTTGGTCACCTAATCTCCCACAAAAAAATTAAATAAAAAGTGATGAAACCATCGCATGTACACTAAAATGGTATCATTAAAAACTACAGCTTATCCTACAAAAAATAAGCCCTCATATGACTTAATCATCGGAAAAATAAGTTATGGCTCTCGGAATTTGGCGACACAAAATAAATTTTTCTTTTTTGCACTTAGGTTTTTACTTGTAAAAGTAGTAAAATATAGAAAAAACGATATATATATATATTTTGTATCGCCGTAATCGTATTGACCCACAGAATAAAGTGAACATGATATTTTAATTGCACAGTGAATTCCGTACAAACGGCGCGCAAAAAAAATGGAGGAATCGCTGTTTTTTTTTTTTTCATTTTCTACCCCACAAATAAGTTTTTCCCTGTTTCCTAGTACGTTATATGGCAAAATAAACGGTGCTACGAAAAACTACAACTCGTCCCGCAAAAATTAAGCCCTCATAGGACTATATAGACTGAAAAATAAAGATGTTATGGCTTTTGAAAGGTGGGGAGGAGAAAACGAAAATTAAAATCTGAACAAGGGCTGCGGCGGGAAGGGGTTAAATGAGACTATGGAAATATGAAAATAATTGCCTTGTCATTATGGCCCAGAATGCATTCAGACGGAAGGGGTTAAAGAGGAGCTGTTGGTTCTCCTGACATGTCTTTGATAGTAAATACTTACATTCCACATGACATAATAATTCTGGAGCATCTTTTCTTAGAACTCTGCATTGAGGCGTTCCTGTTATTCCTCAAAGAAATGTTTGAATAAATTGACAACCGGGTCCACTCCACTACTTACCTGACCTGGTTATTGTTAGAAGCTCAGGGTCCTTTCACAATGGGGGTGCTCCAATCTCTTGTGGTGACAAGCAGGAGAGCTGGGATATTTCAGACCTAAACACTACTTAGCCATAACTGATATGTAGCTGATCCTGATGAATGGCATTAATATATACTGTATAAAATGTAAAAAAGCGGACATATGTACCCAAAGGGGTAGGAGACACCCAATTTGGGTTTGATTGTTCTGTACTGAACAGTTTTACTGCTTGACAATGAATATAATATGGGAAGATCAATATCTTCTACTTTTACTTAAACAGATTGGAAATGAAGGTTTAGCTGCTGAACTTGCTGATGACACGGAGGAAGCATTGAAAGAGTTTGACTTCCTTGTGACTGCAGAAGATGGTGAAGGTGCTGGAGAGGCCAGAAGTTCAGGAGATGGGACAGAGTGGGGTAAGTGTACGTATTTGTTTTTACCTAGACACCACTGACCTTGTACTTCACATATAATCAGTCGAACTGTAGCTCCCCCCCCCCCCCTCCCCTCCCACAGTTGAGATTTAGCTGTATTTTTTAGCACATTGCCAGGCTTATCGAGTCTTTATAGCCATTCTTACATAAAAACATTATCTTGGTGTATTCAGATTTGGGATTTCTCATTCGCTTCAGAATGCAAATAAGATGTTTTTCACTTTTTGAATTGTTGGGCTGCCTGTTGTAAACTGCGTTTTCATTTACCAGTAGCATAAAAAAGTACAAAAATATTCGCTCTTAAACTCAAGCACTGCCACCAAATTAATAGTCACTTATAGCCGAGTAGTAGGGAAAACAAAAAGCTTTAATTGGGACAACACGATTCGAATTCCACAATGGTTCCTTAGTCAGGTCCATATCTGTTTAGCGCTGACAAAGCAAGATAGGTAAGGATGACCCAATATTGATAGTGCTTGGCTCAAAGGTAACAATGGGCATGAGAACAGTTCAGGGAGTATGCCCGTCGCAGTACTATGCATCATGCAATCGTTTATACAAGAGGTTATAAAAATGTCAAATAAAAAAAAAGGCATAGATGTAATACACAATAGATAGATAAGTAAATGTAAGTATGTTGCCTCTTTGTTTCATAACTGCGAGTTAAAATTGGACTGTTAGGCCCAGTTCACACTGAGTTTTTTGACACGGAAAACACGCCAAAAAAGTCTAAAAATGCCTCCCATTGATTTCAATGGGAGGCGGAGGCGTTTTTTCCCGCGAGCGGGAAAAAAGCGACATGACCTATCTTCAGGCGTTTACGTCTCTGACCTCCCATTAACATCAATGGGCGGTAGAGAAAGCGTACTTCGCAACGTTTTTGCCCGTGGCGCTCAATGGGCGCGAGCGAAAAACGGCGCAAACGTCCTGCAGGCAGAGCAAAATCTGCCTCAAAATTCCAAACTGAATTTTGAGGCAGATTTTTCTGCCTGCAAAAACTCTTTGTGAACAGGGCCTAAGGGGGGCTTTTAAATCCGTATCTCTGGTATTTCAGTAGTATCTTTCTTGTAAAGGAAGTAATGGTGCCCATTACTGAAAACAATGCGTAAAGCCAAACAAATTTAACCTCTTAACGACAAGTGACGGGTATATCCATCACAAGCAGGAGCTAGTTCCCGCATAGCGACGAATATATCAGTCACTCTGATCTCGTGGGTGCTGTCACTGTACCCACAAGATCAGCGGCAGGAGCCCGGCTGTTATACACGGCCAGACTCCTGCCGGAATCTAAGCGTTCTCCGATTCCGTCTAACTCCTTAGATGCCGCTGTGAAACCTATGAGTTTCCATGGCAGCCGAGGGCCTAACAAATGCCCCCAGGTCTAATTGGCAATAGGCAACTGCCTAATAGGTATACGAAGTATACCAAAGCATTATATCTGCGATCAGAAGATCACAAAGTGAAGTCTCGTAGTGGGGGGGGCGGGAGTGAAACCGTTAAATAAAGTTTATGAAAAAAATATTACAGTAAAAATAAGAATGAAACCACTTTTTTTTTTTTTTCAAAAAAAGTGGTTTTATTTAGCAAAAGTGTAAAAAAGTAAAATAACGCATACACATATATGGTGTTGCCACAATCGTAACGACTCGAGTAATACAGTTAGCACATTAAACTGACAGAGGAATGGCGTCCAGAATTCAACTGCAAAATTCCTTTTCTCCCATTCCCCACATAAAAAAATAAAATAAACGTTAATCAATAAGTCCCATGCACCCCAAAATAGTACCAATAAAAACAACACCTTGCCCTGCAGAAGACATGGCTACATCGATGGAAAAATAAAAGTTCCGGCTCTTGTAATATGGCGATGCACAAACAAGTATTTATTTTTAAAGGGTTTTTATTGTGCAATCCCTATATAGGAAAACCTATAAAAACTTTATATATTTGATATCCCTGTAATTGTGCCGACCCATAGAATAAAGGTAACATGTTTATGCTGCATAGTGAATGGCGTAAAATTATAATGCAGAAAAACAGTGCTGGAATAGCTGTTAATAAAATGTAATCAATATATTATATGCATGCAAAACTGGTGCAATTGAAAAATACAACTCGTCCTGCAAAAAACAAGCACAGCTATGTCGACGGAATAAAAAAAAAAAGTTATGACTCTTGGAGTGCGACAGTGAAGAAACAAAAAATAATCCTTTATCATTAATGCACAAAAAGGCATGGCCATTAAGGGGTTAAATTATTACAGCTAATTTGGCTGAACGCAAACATTGGAAAACTGTGGGCGAAAAGTTGTTTTGGTCAGCAGTTACCCTGACTGATCTCCTTTTTGACATGTACCTTTTGGCTCTCTGTGCAGAGGGGACTAGTAAGCAGCTGCTGGACACATGCAACATCTCATCTCTGAAGAATAGAAAATTGAATTGGCCGAAGATAAAATCCTGACATTGCATAATAATCATTCGTCATTGCCATCGTAAGCATTTATGGCATATTCACAGGATATCCCATAAATGTCTGATAGGTGCATCACTTGATTCTTTCCGTAACTCCCATCGAACCATATGGAGACTGCAGGGGCCGTGAATCGGTACTCTCGCACCTATCCTGTGGGTATGCCATAAATGCTTAAGATGGTAATACCCCTCTAATTGTTCCCGGATTCCGGGGAAATATATATATATATATATATATATATATATATATTTATACACGCACGCACGCACGCTGTTACGTTCGCATGGCCTCCAGTGTGCATGTCAGACCTGATCCCGAAGGCATCTTGTGTTGCCCAGCAACCAGCTGCCGCGGATGCACTGAAACGGATATTGTAATGTACTGGATCTGTTGACTCGGGAACAACTGGGTAAACACGCCACAACTAAATAAGAGCAAAGAGGTGACCTATAGAGACATTAACGCGTAAACACACTCAATGGATCATTGTTTACTTCTCTTATTTATTCACATTACCAAAGGTCATAATACCAGATGCCCTATCAAAACGGGATCATTTTGGGTTGATTATATAAATTAAGGCCCATAAACACCCGTTTTAACAGTAAGTTTGTGGATACACCTCCGAAAAACAGATTGTAGTTGACGAATCGCTAGTTAACTTCAAAGGGCGGCTTCACTTTCGACAGTATCTGCCTAACAAGAGGGCAAGGTACGGAATCAAAGTCTATAAATTGTGTGAAAGTGAATCTGGGTATATACATCGCTTCAAAATATCAAGGGAAGGATTCACAAATAGAGCCCCAAGAATGTCCCCCAGCCCTTGGACTAAGTGGGATAATGTATGGGATATGATATACCCACTGTTGGATAAAGGCTACCAATTTTATCTAGACAATTTTTATTCCAGCATACCGCTTTTTAAATGCCTTGCTGGCAGATGTACTGTAGCATGTGGCACAATACGAAAGAACCAAAGAGGACTCCCGAAAAAACTACTGGGGCAAATGCTTAGGGTGGGAGAGCGCAGAGCCCTTTGTAGCGACTATGTATTGTGCGTTAAATATAAAAACAAACTAAATGTACTAATCCTGACCACAATACATTGTGACCGAAGCTCCCCTGTCCATGTTCGAGGTACTGGCACTGAAACCCCTAAACCAGTCTGTATTCAAGAATACAACAAATTTATGGGAGGGGTTGATTTATCTGACCAGGCACTCAAACACTAGAGTGCCATTTTAAAATCTCGCATATGGTATAAAAAGCTCGTGGTCCATCTCACACAGGTAGCATTATGTAATGCATTTGTGCTTTACAGAAGTGCCGGCCTTGGTGGAACATTTCTTGATTTTCAAGAAAATTTAATAATGGCCCTCATATATGGAGAATAGGAGGTGGCCGGCCCCAGTACAGCTTCAACAAGTGAGGTCTCAAGGGTAGTGCCTGGACAGCACTTTCCTAATGAAATTTACCCCCTCCGCAAAAAAAATAAAAATAAGAGTATGCCGACAAAACGATGCTGTGTGTGTTACGAAAAAGGCATCAGAAAGGAAACCCGCTACCATTGTGAAACGTGTCCAACACAACCTGGCCTCTGTAGAAAAGAATGCTTTAAGACGTACCACACTACTTTGGATTCCTAAATTTATACTTTTATTTTCATTAACATCCTCTTTATTCTTTTCATGTTGACCAATAAGAATTAATTATATTTTCTGGAAAATGTAGCCCATCTTGTCCAGATTATTCCAACTAAAACTGAATTTGCCCACGTTATTGTACGATTTAAAATACAACTAATAACCCCATTATACCCCTAGATGAATATATAAAAGATTGATTTCTGACCATTTTTTAACTGTACTGACACCTCAGAACCTCTGCAAACATGAAAAACTGTAAAGAATTTCCTGACACTAACGCCTCATTCACACGACAGGGTCCTAGTTTCGGCCGTTTTGGGCCCTTTTTCCCGGCCGTTTTGCATCCGTTCCGGGCCGTGTTGCCATTTTTATCGGCCGATTTTGACCCGTTTTGCATCAGTTTTTTTCCCTGTCCGTTTTAAAATCGGATGAATTTCTTTTGACACACACAGCCCTTTGTAGGTGATGCCACCCTGCCCCCTGTAGGTGATGCCACCCTGCCCCCTGTAGGTGATGCCACCCTGCCCCCTGTAGGTTGCACCCATCCCCCCCCCCCCACATTCCAGGAGAAGTCACTGACTTCAATGTCCATATATAGACAGTGTAGTCACTGACTTCTCCTGGAGAGGAATTCCCTGCCACAGGTCGGGAATTCCGCTTCAGAAGTGAGTGACGTCACTGTGTCCATATATCGACAGTGTAGTCACTCACTTCTACTGTAGCGGAATCCCCGGCCATAGCGTTGGGGATTCCGCTGCAGAAGAGAGTGACATCGCTGTGTCCATATATGGACAGTGCAGTCACGCACTTCTCCTGTAGCGGAATCCCCAATCCCCGGCCGGGGATTGGGGATTCCGACTCCTACAGGGAGCAAAAAAAGACCCTCCTCCTCCTCACATGCACTCTGCACTGTGAGGAGGAGGAGAGAGAGAGCACGAGCGACGGAATACATGTCCATCACTCGGGACACATTCCGGTGATGGCCGTGTATTACCCGGCCCCATAGACTTCTATGGGGGCCGGGTAAACGGTCGTGTGAATGGCCCCATTAGGGGTCAATTGTTCCTAATGCAGCCGGGTGACGGACGATTTATGAACGGCCGTCACCCGGACCGGAAACCCTGTCGTGTGAATAAGGGCTAACTAAAATGTAGTGACGCTGAATCTGGAAAATCAAAACAAAACCGTAGTATAAAAACTACTGCAGTAAATTTAGACTAAAACTATAAAGCTACGCTATGTAAAATTTAGTGAATGTCTGTGATGCTATATATTAGTGCTAAAAAAAACTGTAGTATAAAAATGATATGGCAGTAAATTTAGACTAAAACTATAAAGCTATAGTATCACTAACACTTAATGTAACACTATATTTTAGAAAAAACTGTAGTATAGGAAATCTACTACAGTAAATGCTATTTTTTTTATTATGTAACGGATGCTAACCTATACGTCCGCTACCCTAACTTCTTACCTATGCAGGTACTAGCTATACCGAACTATACATCCTCTTTTTTTTACAGTTATTTTTATATATATATATATATATATATATATATATATATATATATATATATGCGCCCAGAAAGCCTACGTCAACAAATTACCACTGAGGCTGATTATAGACTCGGCACTCAGTGGCCGCAGGGTTCACACAGAAAGATAGTGCTGTAAAAATAGGCCAAAAAATAAACCTGCGCCAATAAAATGAGCACAGATGCTGATCAGTGATGGTGGTCACTTATCAGCGCTCAAGGGCTGCAGGGCGCACAAACAGACGGTGCTGGCAGAAAAATGGGGAAAAAAAAGGCCCAAATAAACTGCATCAATAAATTACCACTGAGTCTGATTATGGACTCGGCACTCAGTGGCCGCAGGGCGCACACAAGAAAATGGTGCAGTAAAAATAGGCCCAAAATCAAAAACCTGCGCCAAAAAATGAGCATAAATGCCGATCAGTAATGTCGGTCATTGATCATCGCTCAAAGGCTGCAAGGCACACACACGGAGATGGTGCTGGCAGAAAAATAAAAAAATACGAAACCTGCAATAAAAAATGACCACACATGCTAATCAGTGGTGTTGGTCACTGATCAGCACTCAGTGGCCGCAGGGCGCACACATGGAGATGGTGCAAAACTGACAAAAAAAGTCCTGTGCCAAAAATTGGTCACTGATCAGCGGCCGCAGGACGTACACGGGGGGAGGGGGCTCGGGGACTGGGAAAGGGAAAATTAGCAATCACTAGTGCTTCTGCTGCTAAAAAAAAAATCTGCAGCAGTACAGTTGGTGATGATGATCAGTCAGTGATCACACAGCAAGATGCAGAAGATGACGATTGCAGCACAGAAGGCCTCCGCAAGGATAAGTATTCGGTTCACAGACTATCACACCAGCTCTGCTCACCGTTCCTAACCGGAATGAGGTGGGCAGAGCTGGTGCAGGGTGTTTGAAACGCCCACCATGGTTACGATTGGTCGGTCTATGCGGACCGACCAATGGTAGCGATCGGAGGGTGGCACCATCACCACACTGCCTTACAAGTATACGGCAGGGATTGCTGCCATCCTAGACAGCACCAATTCCTACAGTACCACTGTGCCCTGTGGCACAGTGATAGTTATTTTTGGCCCAAAAAGCTGCGTTCGGCTGGTCTAAACTGACCGACCAATCGCAGCCATCGCCCATCCGAGGGAGGCGCCACCCCCCTGGGCAACGTGTAAAGATGGCCTGCTGGGACAGCAGCCATATTTACTCTGTCACGGTGACCACTTAACGCTCCAACGTACCCATACGTTGGATGACGTTAAGGGGTTAAATAGGATCCCTCACTGGTTTATTCCCTATCTCCTAATTGATCTAATAGGCGCTTTGCTGATAACTACAGTGTGATTTGTTTTTAATTTTTTTTTATTTTAAGTTATGAGCAGTTTTCTAAATATGATAATGTGGCTTTAATAGCCAAATAGGAGGAGGTGACTCTTTCTATTCACACTGGGCAGTGTAATCTTTTCTGTCCAATCAGCATACAGCATCTCCCCCCTTCCCTGCCCAGCAACACAGTGTGATCATATAGTATACAGCTTCCATTCCCGACTGTGTATTCAACTGGCGATATCTCCGATTCGGTCACAGCTAGAACTGCGATCCCGGTGTCATATGAAAGATTGGAATCTCTGTTCTAGGTGGTCCACAGCCTGAGATATGGCTGTTTGAAGCTGCTTTAGTATCACAGTGTGTGAAGCAGCTTCATGCTGATAGGACAGGTCAGAGGATGTGGGGCAGCTCCACCTCAGGAGAATCGCAGCAGTTACCTCCCACTTGTCTAATAATCGCTCATTCACATATTTAGAAAAATGCTCATAACTTAGAAAATAATGTTTTGGGACACAATTTTCACTAGCATTATCAGTGTGACAGCGCCTATTAGATCAGCGAGGAGATCAGGCATTACTAAACTAGTGACAGAGCATCTTTAACAGGTTCCCGACCGCTGGCCGTATTTATACGGCCAGCGGTCAGGGTCTCTAAAGTCCGGCGTATAGTATATATACGGCCGCACTTCAGAGACTGTGCACGCAGGATCGCGTGCACACAGCTCTATGCCCTGGCTGTTGCTAACAGCCATGGGCACTGGGCAGAATGTCAGGGGTCAATCTTTTGGCCCCTGAACATGTGATCGCTGTGACAACCAATCACAGCGATCACATGCATTTCTGCATAGAAAACAGTGTGCACGCGATCGCGTGCACACAGCCCTGTGCCCACGCTGTTACCAACAGCTCTGGGCACTGGGCAGAGTATCAGGGACCAATCTGATGGTCCCTGAACATGTGGTCGCTGTGAAAACCTATCACAGCGACCACATTTGTTTTATTTTGACTTTTCTGGCAGTAAATCTCCTGCCTCTTTTCTTCTCCTCAAACATTGTTTCAGTTTGAGGAGAAGAAGAGACTCGGGAGAATTGCTGCCAGAAGATTACAGTTACAGTTACAAAAAAATACAGTTACACTCTAAAACATTCTCTGTATAGATAGATTTCTATCTATCTATACAATCTATCTATCCATCTATCTTTTTTTCTATCTATCTACCTTTCTTTCTTTTATTCTATTAGAATAGGCAGGTAGGGAGTATATAATTATATATATATCCACATATATATAATATATATAGCAATAGCGGTTTATTTTTTTGTTAGCGGTAGTGTAGATATATATAGCAGTTAGTTTGTGTGTTTTATATAAAAAAAAAAATTTGTTTAGTTAGTGTTAGTGTTAGTTACGTTATGGCGAGGAAGTTGTTTAGCGCCGAGGAGGCATACGCCATGCTGTGGTCTGAGTCGGAGACCGCATCAGAGATGGCGTCCGAGATGGAACCTGTTTTAGGTAGTGACGATGACAGCGTCACTTCAGGTTCATCTTCAGGGGACGTTGTCCCTGATGCAGTCGAAACTGCGGAACATGAAAGCGCAGGGCCAAGTAGCGCTGTAGCACGGGACAGCCTGGTCCCTCCAGTCCAGGCTCTTGTATGGGCACCTGCCCCATCTTTTGGGCCTAGAATCCACGGATTTACGGCCACTCCTGGCATAACCGTGGACAATACAAATTTTGTCCAAATGGATTACTTCCATTTATTTATAACGGACGACATCCTAAATCAGATTGTCCACGAAACAAATTTATATGCCACGCAATATATAAGGCAGAAACCTTCATCCACCCATGCCAGAGATTGGACGCCCACCAATTTGCAGGAATAAAAAATTTTTTTGGGGCTCACCCTAAATATGGGTATTGTCAAAAAGCCCTCCATTAGGTCTTACTGGTCAACAAGACCCGCCCAAGCCACCCCAGTATATTCTGCAGTAATGCCCAGGTCTCGTTATGAGACAATAATGAGGTTCCTCCACTTCAATGACAACGCACAGGCCCCCCCAAGTACCGATGCAAATCGGGATCGGTTGTTCAAAATAAGACCGCTAATAAATTCCCTGAATAATTTATTTCTGCAACTCTACACCCCTGAGCAGAATGTAAGTGTGGACGAATCCCTCCTCAACTTTCATGGCAGACTTAGCTTTCGCCAATATCTACCTTCCAAAAGGGCAAGATATGGCGTTAAGCTCTACAAATTGTGTGAAAGCGGGTCAGGATATACCACCGCCTTCAGGATTTATGAAGGGCGGGACCGCACAATAAATGTTCCTGGATGCCCCCCTGATCTTTCCACCAGCAGTAAGATCGTGTGGGAGATAATGCAGCCTCTGCTTCACAAGGGGTACCACCTGTACTGTGATAATTTTTATTCGAGTGTGCCCCTGTTTAGGCATTTGCATGCTGCAAGGACTGGGGCATGTGGTACCATGCGCAAAAACAGAATTGGTTTTCCACAGCAATTAGTGGGGAAGCGCATGGTAAAGGGGGACTCCTGTGCTTATGCATCTGAAGAATTGCTGGCGGTCAAGTTCAGGGATCGCAAAGATGTGTATGTGCTAAGCACGATTCATACCGCAGGAACAGTGGCAGTGAGGGAAAGGGGGGCAACATCGGACAAGCACAAACCAGTGAGCGTGTCCGAATATAACAAGTACATGGGGGGGGTGGATTTAAGCGACCAGGTTTTACAGCCCTATTTAGTAAAACGCAAAACTAAAACCTGGTACAAAAAGGTGGCCATTTATTTGTTACAGGTGGCCATCCACAACTCATTTGTGCTCTACAAAAAAAACAGAGGCAGAGACACATACCTGGATTTCCAGGGAAAAATTATTGAAGGCCTCATTTTTGATGTTCAGGACACCCGAGAATGCCCCCAGTCTGAGGATGTCACGCGACTGACTGAAAGACACTTCATCAGTCGGATTCCCCCAACAGCAACCAGAAGCAACCCCCAGAAAAAGTGCCGCGTCTGCAGAAAAGACGGGCACCGCAAAGATTCCCGATATTTCTGTCCCTCATGTCCCTCGCAACCAGGCCTGTGCATTGAGCCATGTTTTAAAAAATACCACACTGTTCTGAATTATTAGATTTTAGTTAATTTGTTGAAAATATATTTGCCCTACATTACGTTTTTATTTTTCCCATGATTTTACTCCAAGGGTGAGGGAGGGAATGGGTGGGGGGTGGATGTCATGTTTGATGTTTTCTAAAGTTCATCTGCTGGAGAGCTCCATTTGCATTAACCTGCAATTTCTTATTTTAGAAAACCCCAAAAAATAAATTCCCATTATACCCCTAGATGAATATTTTGGGATTTCTGCTTCAAGAGCAGATATTTTGGAAGTGTTATAGAAACTCTGTTGAGTTTTGTAAAACCAGCTTTGAAAAAAAGCTATATGTGACATAATCTTCTTCTATCGTCCGCCCTCCTACATCTCTATGTGATAAATAAGGCCACATATTTGGTATCCCCGTGCACGGGAGAAGTGGCAGAATGTGAACGGAGGTTAATTTTGACCGTGGTCTATGCCGTGTGTGAAAAATGCTGGTATAAACTGACGCATTTGCTAAAAAATTGCTAATTTTATTTTGATCCATCTTATTCAAGAAACTTTCAGAAGAAAACTGGACTTGCTAAAAATATGATAAACCCCTTGAAGGAAACCTTGTGGGGTCTACTTGTGTGAATGAAGTCATTTATGGGGTGTTTCTAATGTTTCAGCAGCATTAGGCCCCCCAGAAAACAGTATGCGGCTCTAAAATCAAATGCAAAATTCCTGGACCGAAAAGGCCAAAAAGCCTCCTTTTATGCCAAGCCCTGGCACATGCCCGCACAGTGAATAAGGCACACCGATTTGGTATCCCCATGCACGGGAGAAGTGGAAGAACGTGAAAGGAGATGAATTTTGGCCGTGGTCTATACCGTGTGTGAAAAATACTAGCCTAAACTGACGCATTTGCTAAATTCTTGCATTTTTTTCCAATTTTGCCCACTTTAGAGAAAAAAATAAAAATGATATATACTGACAAATGCCACTAAAACAAAGCCCTATCTGTCCTTTAAAAAGAGTGTAAAATTCAAAGATTAACTTTATTCACCTACAGAGTTATAGTCATCTAAAGAAGCGCATAGCAAAATTGTGAAATTTGCTCTGGTCATTTAGCTGTAAAACAGCCTAGTCCTTAACCGGTTAAAGTAAAGGGTCTTTTGACGGATCCTATTCGTTTCTATATAATGCATACTGATGCAAAAATACATCTGATCAGTCAGGATATGTTTTATTTTTACAGGATCCTAAAACATGCTGTGTCCGAGTCTTGAAAATAAAATGGTAACTTCAATAAAGGCGAATTACAATTCCATCAAGATTCACAAGAGCCATAATGTTATATAGGGGAGTGTTCTCACAGGTGCAACATATTGACATTCACACACCTAAGGCACCATGCACACGTGCCCACAATCATGGCCCACTGTTGCGGGCACGGGCAGCCGTACAAAGTATGTGAGTACGGCCTGTAAAACACGAAATTACGGACATGGTCCATAATTCCTGGCACAGTTCTACGGCACGGACACCCATCCATAGCAATACGGAAAGGTGTCCGCGGCCAATAGAACTGAATGGGTCAGTAATTGCGGACCGTATTACAGTCCGCAATTACGGATCATTTTTACAGTCGTGTGCATTGGGCCTAACTCTGATGAGATGGGTGCTCAGTTTTGCAATAGCGCACAGGACTTCTTAGGCTGGGTTCACATTTTGCAGTATTGTGCCGCATGCGTTTTACCATGAATTGCCACGAAACTGTTATTGCCATGGTTTTTACAGGTGAAACATTTTACAATTTGCGGCAATTCGTGTTTTAAAGTGTGGTTTTGCCACACGACACACTATCGCAACGTGTGAACCCAATATTAACGTTCCCGGTCATATGATTGCGTGGTGAAATAAGCTGACTAGCAGCCTATTGGTCTCTGCTGTGCATGCACATTTGCTTCAATGGGAAGAGGGTAATAATCCGCACTCGGGCAGCGTCTATATTAACCCCTTAGTGACCAGTCTATTTTAGGCTCTAATGACCAAGCAATTTTTTTTGATTTTCTATAGTCTTATTCAAAGCGCTATAACTATTTTATTCTTCCGTCGACATAGCTGTATGAGGACTTTTTTGCGGGATTAGTTGTACTTTTTAATGGCTCCATTTTGGGGTAGATATCATTTTTTGATTAACTTTTATTAACCTTTTTTTTGGGGGGATAGAGAAAAATCCCTGAAATTCTGCAGTTCTATGCGTATTAAATTCTCGCCGATCACTGTGTGGTGTAAATAACACATTACCTTTATTCTGTTGTTCGGTATGGTTACGGCGATACCACATATGTAGATGTTTTTTGTTTTACTACTTTTTCACAATAAAAACTATTTTGAACTAAAATTATTTGCTTTTTGCATAGTCTCTTCCCAAGAGCCGTAATATTTTTTATTTTTCCGTCAATGATGAGGGCTTGTTTTTTGCGGGACAAGCCGTAGTTTTGATTGGTACTGTTTTGGGGTACATGGGACTTATTGATTAACTTTTTTATTATGACTTTATTTGGGATCAATGGAAAAAAATAGCAATTTCACCATTTGTTTTTTGCGTTTTTGTCACGGTGCAGTTTAAATTACATATTAACTTTATTGCTTGGATCGTTACGATCGCAACTATACCATGTATGTATAGTTTTGTTTGTTTTTTTATACTTTTACTAAGTAAAACCACTTTTTATTGAAAAAAATGTTTTTCATGTTTTTTTACTGTAATTTTTATTTCACATTTATTACTTATTTTATTAGTCCCACTAGGGGACTTTTCTATGTGATCTTTAGATCGCTGCTTTAATGCTTTGGTATACTTAGTATACCAAAGCATTATTGCCTGACTGTGTAAATCTGACAGGCAATCTATTAGAACGTGACTCCGGCACGTCCTAATAGGCATATACCCAGGGCTGCCATGGCACCCCATCGGAGGCCCGCGGTTGCGTTTCCGGCCCGCCGATGGGTGGGAGAGGGAGCTCCCTCCCCCTATAAATGATTTAAATGCCGCGGTCGCTTTTGACTGCTTAAATGGCCGCGATCTAAGTACACTTCGACCGTGGCTATTGGAGCAGGAGCCCGGCTGTCATTAGACAGCTGAGCTCCGGATCCAGCCTGCTCAGGACATCCGTGCAGGATTAGGACTGGGCCACTGTGAAAAGGCGTCGTCCTAGCCTAAGGTCCCTTAGTGACCGCCGTAAAAAGGAGTATTGGTGGTTACTAAGGGGTTAAAAATAATCCTAAAGTGTTCCAGCTTTACCCTGGCCAATGAGTCTCACAATAGACTGACACTTCCTGTTCTGTAGAGATCACTTCTCAACAGTCATCTCATCTCATTATCACAGGCAGGATTACAATGAAAGGTAACATATACATACACACTCTCACACTACCATTGACAATTGGCGATTGACCAGGCTTGCCTCATCCCATCCCTGACAATGACCTTGGCACAATACACACTACCATCGAAATCAATGGGTCCCCTCCTGTTCACAGGTTACTATGGTCCATGTGGCTGCTGTAATGCATATCTCTAAATGCTGTTAACAGCAGCTCAGACAAGATGGCTGCCCCCATAATCATGTACACAACATTGGATATAAAAATCTACAATCCCAAAAAATAAGAACAAATGTAAACAGATTTTTTCACAATATGGTATTAATTAGGGAAAAATATAGGAGGTGCTACATTCCCTTTAAGCAAACCGAAAATGAAATCTTTGGGGCCAGTTTTGCAGACTGTCTAGTAATGGACTTTTATTATCCTATTGTCTGTAAAAATGATTATCAGAATTATTTTTCTTCTTTATCCTGTTCACCACTACTTGGACTTTAGTAAGGCCCTATTCACACGGCAGGGATAGTCGGACATGTGACGGCAGTTTATTCATCGGCCATCATACGGCCACAGTGAAAACAATAGACCCCGAATGGAGCTATTCACACGGCCGCTTTTTTGACGGGCCGTCAAAAAATGGAACATGCCCTATTTTGGGCCATTCTCACGGCCAGACGGCTCCAATAGAAGTCTATGGGGACGTTTAAGATGTGATCCGAGTGATGGCCGTGCTTTCTGCCGCTCGCTCTCTACTCCTCCTCACAGTGCGAAGTGCATGTGAGGAGGAGATTTTTTTTGCTGTAGGTGGTACCACAGCCCCCTGGTAGATGGAACCCCCCCCTGTAGATAGTGCCACTGTACCTACCTAGCGGAATCCCTCTGGCCCTTGATTCCGCTCCTAGATTGAGGCCCCAACGTCACTATCCATATATGGACCGTGACATCAGAAGCAACTGCTGAAGCGGAATCTGTTGCCGACGCTGTGGCTGGGACTCATGCTCCAGGGGAAGTTCCTGACGTCACTATCCATATATGGACAGTGACATCAGGGGCAACTCCTGAAGCGAAATCCCCGGCCAAAGCATTGCCGACACTCTGGCCGGGTCTTCCGCTCCAAGCGAAGCCCCTGACAACACTATTAATTTATGGACCGGGACATCGGGGGCAACTCCTGAAGCGGAATCCCCGGCCAGAGGGATTCCGCTCCTATGGGGAGCTACAGTGGCGCCGTCTACAAGGGGGCGGTGTGTGTCACTACCTGCCAGGGGGCACTACCACACATGAAACTTTTACATTCATTTTTGCTTCAACGCATTGAAAGGATATGCCATCGCTTTCAGATCTGTGGGGGTCTTGCTTGTAAATTAATTTTGAACTCCACCCAAAGCTAACCATAACTGGGAATAATAAAATAATAGTGGAGTTCACTTCTGTTTCCTTGATTCTCCATTCTAGTGGGTGCTTTCTCAAGGGACCTTAAAAAGTGAGCCTCAGCTGGAGTAATGTTTTGAGTGGCGTTTTCCTGCTAACCGACATGTACAGAGGCGTAACTAGGAAAGACTGGGCTCCATAGCAAACTTTTGACTGCCCCCCCTCCCCTCGGTGCCACACAAGTGCCCCCCATTGTAGATAGTGCCACACAGCCCCCCCCCCCTATTGTGGATAGTGCTCCACAAACAAATAAAACAACAAAAATTCTACTTACCTAGGCCCTGTTTCTGCGACGAACGGAGCTGCTCCACAACACAGACGGGATCCTAGCGTATGCCGGCGTAAACCAGTGACATCATCGCGCCGGGATCCTGTCCCTGTGCCTTATAGGCTGCAGGCCGATCAGCCTGTAGCCTAGTAAATGGCAGAGCAGGGAGATAACTCCCTGCTCTGCCATAGTGATAAACCGTTTACTGCGTCCTAAGGATGCAGATACTATTAAATGTAGCAGCCATGGCGGCTCCACTGGGCACGGCGCGTGCCCCGTAGCAGCCACTACGGCTGCTACAGCGGTAGTTACACCATTAGTCATGTAGCTGTGACAACTTTTCATCAGAAGAATATTTGTTACGTGGAATTTAACTCCTTCGCACCCAGACGTGCTATTACGTCCGGGTGCAGGGGGTGATGTTTGGAGCGTGCTCACGCGTGATCAAAAAGTTCTACGTACCAATAAATGGTACCGATAAAAAAAACTACAGCTGATTCTGCAAAAAATAAGCCCTCACACCACTCAACCGGTGATAAAATAAAAAAGTTATGGCTCTCAGAATGTGGCAAGATCACGCTTGCTGTCATTAAGTCCCACACAAACGTTACCGAAGTGTCGGGATTGTGAATAGACATCGCGTGCTGGCTGGAAGCGATGTCTATTCACTCTCAAGACACTTCAGTAACGTTAATGTGTGAGTTAGTGACAGCACATCATGATCTAGCAAGATCACTATGTGTTGAGTACGTGAATAGAGAGAAGTGTATGACGCTGATTGGTCAGCGTCATACACTCCTGTTTACAACGCCCACTCGGTCAAACGCTAAGAAACGCCCAGTTGGGCATTAAGAAAGTCACTAGCATAAATCTAAAATTGCTCATAACTGTCAAAATTGACAGTTTTTCTAAATAACAAACACTGCCGTAATCTACATTACAGCGCCAATCACATTATGTAGAAGATAGGGCACTTATAATGTGGTGACAGATCATCTTTAAAGAGGCTCTATCACCACATTATAAGTGGCCTATCTTGTACATGATGTGACAGCAATGGTTTTTATTTAGAAAAACGATCATTTTTGACAGTTATGAGCAATTTTAGATTTATGCTAATTAGTTTCTTAATGGACAACTGGGCGTGTTTTTACTTTTTGACCAAGAAGTTGGGGACCAAGAAGTTGGGGAGAGAAGTTTATGACGGTGACCAATCAGCGTCATACACTTCTCCCCATTAATTTACACAGCATGTAGTGATCTTACGACATCACTGTGCAGCCACATAAACACACTATAACGTTACTGCAGTGTCCTGAGAGTGAATATACATTACCTCCAGCCAGGATGTGATGGCTATTCAGAATCCTGACACTTCTGTAGCGTCTGTGTGATATTTACAGCAAGGCAAGCGTAATCTCGTTTTAAATGATAGGTTACATCGTAATCTCGCGAGATTACGCTTGCCTTGCTGTAAATCTCACAGAAACTCTACAGAAGTGACAGGATTCTGAATAGACAACACGTCCTGGCTGGAGGTAATGTATATTCACTGTCAGGACACTGCAGTAATGTTATAGTGTGTTTATGTGGCTGCACATAGCGATCTAGCTATATCGCTATGTGCTAGGTAAATGAATGGGGAGATGTGTATGACGCTGATTTGTCACTGATTGGTCATCGTCATAAACTTCTCTCCTTAACGCCCACTTGGCCAAAAAGTAAAACACGCCCAGTTGTCCATTAAGAAATTCATTAGCATAAAGCTAAAATCGCTTAAAACTCCGTCAAAAATGATCGTTTTTCTAAATAAAAAAACACTGCTGTAATCCACATTACAGCGCCAATCACATTATGTACAAGATAGGCCACTTATAAGGTGGTGACAGAACCTCTTTAAGTTACCACTGGGAGTCCTAATAGTGTTGCCAAACTCATTTAAAGGGGCCTGTCCACCTTTTGAATGTGTAAAGGACAAGTTAACCCCTAGGCGCACCATGACGCAACTGTCCATGTGGCCAGTGTCTTAGCGCACGGGGACGTACAGTTACTGCGTAGTTCCCTGTGCACACTGTCTGCTACAGTGTGCACCGGGAATTGGGAGGCCAGCTGTCTCTGACAGGTAACACTCCACTGTATGCCGATCAGCAGTTTATTTCCGCTGATTTCGGCAATTATCCCTTTAATTGCGGTGATCGATTGCAATCACCGCATTTTAGGGGTTTCTAGCACATCGGCAGACCTCACAATGAAATCGTGAGGTTTGCAGATGGCTAGCATGGTGACCGGTGGTCAAGTAATGGCCTCCGTGTCTGCCATGTACGGATCAGCCTCCTGATACACTTCCTGTCAGTCACAGGGTGTCACTGCCGTTCGCGATGCACACTGTCGATGACCGTGTCGGTGACAGTGTCCATCGGGAAACGGGAGGTCAGCTGTCCTTGACAGCTGACACTCCACTAGTTGCCGATCAGCGGCTCATTGCCGCTGATTTCGGCAATTAACCTGTTACATGCGGAGCTCGATTGCGATCTCCGAGTGTAGGGGTTTTGAAGCACATCAGCAGCTCCCATGCAATTGTGGGGGCTGCTGATGCTTGTGATGGCACCCGGGGGCCAGACAACGGCCTCCGGGTCTGACATGTATGCAAGCTGAGGCTGGTGTAAAAAAAGTGTAAAAAGTAAAGAAAAAAGTTAATAAAAATGTTTTACAAAAGTGTAAAAATAAAAGATTATTTTTTTCCTATAATAAGTCTCTTCTTATGGGAAAAAAATGAAAATGTTAAAAAACAGTACACATATTTGGTATCACCGCGTTCGAAACGACCGAATCTATAAAACTATAATGTTGTTTTTACTGCACAGTGAACACCGCAAAAAAAACCTAAAAACAATGCCAGAATCACTATTTTTTGGTCACCCCCCCTCCCAAAATATATAATAAAAAGTGATCAAAAAGTTGCATGTACCCGAAAATAGTACCAATAAAAACTACAACCCGTCCTGCAAAAAACAAGACCTCCCACAGCTTTTTTGACTGAAAAATAAAAAAGTTACGGAGCTCAGAATATGGTGACACAGAAAATAAATTATATTATAAACAAGTGATTTTATTGTGCAAACGCTGCAAAACAAAAAAAACTATATACATATGGTATCGCCGTAATCGTACCGACCCGCAGAATAAAGTAAAATTGTCATAGTGCATTATGAACGCCGTAAGAAATAAAGAATTGAAAACGCCAAAATCACTGTTTTTTGGTCACCAAAGTTCGAAATAAAATGTAATAAAAAGTGATCAAAAAGTTGTATGTACCGAAAAATGATACCAATAAATAAAAACTACAGCTCGTCCTGCAAAAATAAGCCCTCACACCGCTCAATTCATAGAAAAATAAAAAAGTTATGGCGTTTGGAAAGCGTGGAGTGAAACTAAAATGGAAAAGCAAAAAAGGATCAGTCCTGCAAAGGTTAATTTATTTCTATTAAAAGAATCAATTATTACCACATGTGGGGTATTGTCATACTCATGAGAGATTGCGTTACAAATTTAGGGCGACTTTTTCTCCTTTATCCCTTGTGAAAATGAAAAAATTCAATATTTTAGTGGACAAAAATGTTTATATTCATTGAAATTTAGATAAATGCACATTTTTGCAAATTTTCCCTAAATTTTGGTGTTTTTCACAAATAAATATTGAATTTATTGACCAAATTTTTCCACTATCATAAAGTACAATATGTCACGAGAAAACGATCAGAATCGCTTGAATAGGTAAAAGCATTCCCAAGTTAGTACTACATAAAGTGACACATGTCAGATTTGAAAAAAATCGGCTGTACCACAAGGCCAAAACAGGTTGCGTCCTAAAGGGGTTAAACGAGGAGGAAATAAATATACTTTTGTGTCAAAGCTCCAGATGGCTCCTACAATGAAAAACTAGATAGACTGTACAAAAGCAGGGAATATCTTTTCAACAATAACCACTGCAATTTCTTTTCAGGGGTTAACCGGACGAAATTGCACGATATGATTGCAGACCTGGGTGATGAGGAACTGTCCCACGTCTCGCCAGGCATCCTGAGTCCAGCCTGTTCACCAACCAGAATAACTGATCATGAAGGTGGGAGGGCAGAGGAAGGTACGAATCTCTCGGACAGAAAGTTATACAATAAATATTATGAAGTCTATTGCAGTGCTGTTATGTTATGTTCTCTGTCATCATAGTAGTTGCGGAAACAATTGAACATTTTAGAAATAGATATATTTATTACCATCTTAAATTTTTTTTTACATTTTTATAGCAGATCCCATAACTTTTCCGTCTGGAGGTGGGAAGACCTTCATCATGGGATCAGAAGATGTCCTTGAGAGTGTTTTGGGACTCGGGGACCTAGCAGACCTCACTGTGACTAATGATTCAGACTACAGTTATGATGTAAGTGTTCAAGTTTACAGCAATGAAGATTTTGAGCCATTTGTGTAGGAACTATATCAGTATCTATACCATTCAAATTTATTAATATTTTTTTTTTTTTCTATGCGATATATAGCATTCAATGGAGCATGCGATCTTCTTGTTAACCTAGACTGTGATGTACTACTGGGGTTTTTTTGACCCTGGAAAACGGTTAAATGAACACAAGTGTACAGCTTTTAAAAGTAAACTTCAGCCGGTTCAGGACCGGGCTATTTTGATCCTTCAGGACCAGACACCGTTTAGCACGCGTTAGTTAAACGACTAACTTTTTTATTTGTTGGGCTAGCGATGTGATTTTTGCGATGTTTTCCATAAACTTTGCAGGTTCCCTTTTTTTTTTTTTTTTTTTTATCGTTTTTATACACATCCTTTTTGCTATTTTAGAATTTCTTGGCTTAAAGTTTGAAAATAATAGAAAATAAATAAGCTTTTTACCTTTTTTTCTGGTAATATAGTTTTACCAAAAAATAGACGTTTTATTTGTGATCGTCATGGTCTACTGTACATTTTAATATTCTACATGTCTATTTTAGGGTAACTGGCTCAGGGTTAGCGTTCCGAAAATGATTGTCGGGGGAACTTTTTTTGGGGGTGGGTATTGTATGTGTATTGAAAAAAATTTGCACTTTGTTTTACTTTTTTTTATTTTTATTATTATTCACAGCAGCCCCAGTTACAGGGGAAGTCAGCCCTCTTATAGTGACTATTGTCACTAATAGGGCTGTGCTGGGTCTAGTAAGACCCTACAGCAGTCTGCCACTAACTGCAACCCTGCGATCATGTGACCAGTCACATGATCACCGGGACCAATAGCGGCTACTGCTGCCTCTATTCATATACACAGCGCTCACATCTAAAACTTGCGCCGTAAATAGTCTAGGGTGCCGGTTTTAAGGTCGCCGGCCGTAAATACACAGCCAGCGGTCGGGAACAGGTTAAAAAAAAAAAACATTTCTTCTGGACATCCAATCAGTAATTTCATTAAGGACATTTATAGTCCTAATGCTTTGCTGCGTGTCACGTTCCTGTGGCAGCGCTCGCAGTATATCTTCCCTTCTTCAGCTCTCCAAGTGTTGCCAAGGAAAGCTGAAGCGTTTGAGCCCTTTCATCCGAGCTACTGGTGGAGGTCATCATGATTGCTACTTTTGACATGATGGATATACTTTAAAGAGGACCTGTGACTGGGTCATAGTTTACTTTCTATCAATCTCGCCTTACTACTGCTGTCTCCTGCCAGTGGTGCTTTTGTTTTATTTCTATGCCTCCCTATTCCGGAGATATGGCCCCCGGTTGTTTTGGTGCCAAATATGATCATGAATCGCTTACTAGCCAAGACGAAGTCCACACCAGCCATTCTCCTGAGGTGGAGTTACTTCACAGATTCTGACGCTGTCCTATTAGCGTGGGGCTAGTTCACCCAGAGTTTTTTGCTTTGTTTTTGACACGGAAACTGTGCCAAAAAATGGCCAAAGTCGCCTCACATCGATTTCAATGGGAGGCAGAGGCAACTTTTCCCTGCAAGCGACATGCTCTTTCTTCCTGCGGTTTCCTCTCTGAACACCCATTGAAATTAATGGGAGGCAGAGAAAGCATCTTTCGCTGAGTTTTTTTGCCCGCGGCGCTCAATAGCTGCAGGCGATAAACGCCGCAAAGAATGTGGCAAAGACAGTGCCGACAAGGCAAATTCTGCCTGAAAAAAAACTGTGAACACACCCATATTGTCTGCATATTAAAAAAATAAATAAATAACTTATTCTCTTCGTCAGTTATGTTTGACAGATTATTTACAGCAGAGAAATACAGGCGAAGGAAGATTTATCTTTTTGTGGGTACTTTTAATTCCAGTATTTTGTAATTGTTTATAACCAGAATTAATTTCCATTTTAAAGATGCCATCCAATAAGGATGCGTTTAGGAAGACTTGGAACCACAAATACACCCTACGAAGTCACTTTGATGGGGTGCGGGCGCTAGCATTTCACCCAGTTGAGCCTGTTCTGGTCACCGCATCTGAAGATCACACCCTAAAATTGTGGAACTTGCAGAAAACAGTCCCTGCCAAAAAGTGAGTGGTGTGGCTACTACATTGAAATCTCATAGTTGTATAAGACAAAACATATACCAGCTCTTAATAAATGGCATCTGTTTCTACCTTTTTAGGAGTGCCTCATTCGATGTGGAACCAATCTATACATTCAGAGCTCACATGTAAGTTTTTATAGTGTAAATGGATCGTTAAAGAACACTTTTCCTATACTCTCTTAGTGCAATTTAACCTAGTAGGGGAATAGAATGTGATCTTTCATTCAGAACCCTCATTTGTTGGCTAAACAAGATGCCATGTCTTGATTGAGGAAAAAAATAAACAATTGAAATCTGTGTTAATACTCAATTCCGAGACTTATTTTTCTGTGTGGGGAATCCGTTTTTGGACGCTACTATTTTTACTGTCTTTACAGGGGACCGGTCCTTTCCCTTGTGGTCAGCTGTAATGGAGAACACTGCTACAGTGGAGGAATAGATTCTACTATACAGTGGTGGAAGATGCTAAGCCCAAATGTGGATCCATATGATACATATGGTATGTTAAAGTCCATCACATGTAATTTTGTGTGCAGTCTTTTGTAGAGTGCTAAATTTTAATTTTTAAAGTAACGTGGGCTCCGAAGCAGGATTTATAGGCAGTGCTGGGGCTCAGTAGGGTTCAGATTTAACCGCTTCCCGTGGGCTCTGTGCAGCGCCAACGTGAATTCACGGTGGGTGTTAAAAGCGTGATCCGGGTGTCTCCGAGTAGGGCAGACACCCGGATCGCGCTGTTATCCCCTGCCTCTGGTCCCGGAGAAATGATCGGGGCCTAATTGGTTCAGGTCCCGGTCATGTGATCGCAGGGAAAGTTTGTTGTAGCAACAAACTGGAAAGTTTGTTACTATAAGAAACTGGAAAGTTTGTTACTATAAGAAACTGGAAAGTTTGTTGCTACAACAAACTTTCCCGGGGACCGATTGCGGGTGCTGCAGTCGGTTACAAGGCAAAACCGGAGGCCATACAACAGCCCCCCGGGTATGCCATGCACGGCAGCCTATGAGAACCAGCCGGAGGTCGGTCCTCATAGGCTTCCTGTCTGTGTGACTCTCAGCGTCACACTGACAGTTTATAATACGTTACACTAACAAAAAATTCATATGGTATCGCCGTAATCATATCGACCCACAGAATAAAGTAAAATGTAATTTATAGCGCACGGTGAACACTGTAAAAAAAAAACAAAAAAAAACATTGTCAGAATTTGTTTTTGTCACTTTGCTTGCCCAAAAAATCTAATAAAAAAAAAATCACATATACCCTAAAATGGTACCAGTGAAAACTACAGATTGTTCCGCAACAAATAAGCCCTCAAACCAAACCGCTCAGGTGAAGAAAAAAATAATAAAAGTTCTCTCTCTCAGAATATAGTGACAGAAATTGTACAGTGTCCAAAAGCGGATAAGATCGGGCGCCATTTATCAATGCGACATCGGCCACATATCTGCGGTTTATTATTTATTTACCCCATTATTATACCCTCTTATTATGTCCTGAAGTACTCTGCCCAGTTTACACATACCCCCACATCATAAACTGAAATACCAACAAAACCCCAAACAGAACAGTTACCAAGCAAAATCTGCGCTCCAAAAGCCAAATGGCGCTCCCTCCCTTCTAAGCCCCACAGCGTGCCCAAACACCAGTTTACATTCACATATATGATATTTTATATCCGGGAGAACCCACTCAACATTGTATGAGGTATTTGTCTTCAGTGGCACAAACTGGGCACAACATATTGTGCATTAAAATGGCATATCAGTGGAAAATTTTAATTTTCACTTTGCACCATCCTCTGCGCATTAACGCCTTCGCGCACCACGACTTAATAGCATGTCGTGGTGCGGGGGTTATATATGGAGCAGGCTCATGCGCTGCGCCCGCTCCATATTCTGCAGGTGTCAGCTGTGTATTACATCTGACACCCGGGACTAATGGACAGCGATCGCGCTGTTACAGGAGCCTGTAAAAATATTATACTACAATACATTAGTATTGCAGTGTATTGTACCAGCGACCTAATCGCTCGTTCCAGTACCCTAAAGGGACTTTTGGAAGGTTTCCACTGTTTTGGTACCTCAGGGGCTTTGCAAATGCGACATGACACCTGAAAACCATTCCAGCTAAATTTGAGCTCCAAAAGCTGTTATCAGGACAAATAGCTTTACAAATTTTGGGGTGATTTTTCTCCTTTACTCATTGTAAAAATTAAACAACTGTGTGGTCAAAATGCTAACTATACCCCTAGAAAAATTCCTTGAGGGGTGTGGTCTTCAAAATGTGGTCACTTTTGGGCGATTTCCACTGTTTTGCTCCCTCCAGGGCGTTGCAAACGCTACATGGCACTGAAAACCAATCCAGCAAAATCTGCGCTTCAAAATCCAAATGGCGCTCCTTCCCTTCTGAGCTCTGCCGTGGGTCCAAACAGCAGTTTAGTACCACATATGGGGTATTGCCGTAATCGGGAGAAGTAGCTTTACAAGTTTTGGGGTGTTTTTTATTCTTTATTCCTTTCAAATATTTATTTTTATATGTTTTCAGAAAAAAGTAGATTTTCACTTTCACAGACAAACTACAATAAATATAGCAAAAGACCTGTGGGGTCAAGATGCTAACTGTACCCCTAGATAAATTCCTTGAGGTGTGTAGTTTCCAAAACCGTGTCACTTTTGGGGATTTCCACTGTTTTGGCACTACAAGACCTCTTCACACCTGACATAGTGCCTAAAATATATTCTAAAAAAAGGAGGCCCCAAAATCCACTAGGTGCTCCTTTGCTTCTGAGGCCGGTGTTTCAGTCCATTATCACACCAGAGCCACATGTTGGATATTTCTAAAAACTGCAGAATCTGGGCAATAAATATTGATTTGCATTTCTCTAGTAAAACCTTCTGTGTTACAGAATCTTTTTTTATTATTACAAATGAATTTCAGCAAAAGAAATAAAATTTGTCAATTTCCCCTCTACTTTGCTTTAATTGCTGTGAAGCCCCTAAAGGGGTAAGAAACTTTCTGAATGCTGTTTTGAATACTTTGAGGGGTGCAGTTTTTAAAGTGGGGTGATTTATGGGGTCTGTCTAGTACATAAGGCTCTCAAAGCCGCTTCAGAACTGAACTGGTCCCTGTAAAAATAGCCTTTTGAAACTTTGTTGAAAATGTGAGAAATTGCTGTTAAATTTCTAAGCCTTGTAACGTCCTAGAAAAATAAAATAATGTTCAAAAAAAACTATGCAAATATAAAGTAGACATATGGAATATGTGAAATAGTAACTATTTTGTGTGGTATTACTATCTGTTTTACAAGCAGATACATTTAAAATTAGAAAAATCATAATTTTTGCAAATTTTCTCAATTTTGGTGTTTTTCACAAATAAGCAATGAATTTATTGACCAAATTTTTCCACTAACATAAAGTACAATATGTCACGAGAAACCAATCTCAGAATCGCTTGGAAAGGCAAAAGCATTCCAGAGTTATTACCACATAATTAGGGCCTTGAGAAAGCGTGTACGCACGTGAAACGGCCGTAGGCTAATTCCAAATCCTGACCGAGATCTCTGAATAAAGGAACTGTGTTGCAAGTCTGGTGAGTGCCTCAATATTTTCTATACGTTTATATCAAGTTGGGTTGTGCTGCACTTTTCGATGAGCCACCTCCGGGGCAACTTATCTGCTAAAATCCATCAAGGAAAAGAAGCCATTGGATGCACTCCAATCCTAATTGATACTGGTTCAACAGTTCCAGCCTTTTCCTTCCTCCTACTTTTATTATTTTATTACCACATAAATTGACAAATGTCAGATTTAAAAAAAAATGGGGCTGGTCCTAAAGGCCAAAATGGGCTTGGTCCTGAAAGGGTTAAGTATCGCAACAACTGTATTGGCGTTCGTATATTCTGTGTTTTTTGTGTGTTTGTTTTTTTCTCGGCAGGCATTTACCACTTCAGGACACAGCCTATTTAGGCCTTCGGGGCATAGTCATCTCGTGACATATTGTACCTTGTTAGTGAAAAAAATGCCGATAAATTCAGTATTTATTTGTGAAAAACACAAATTTAGAGATAATTTGCAAAAAAATTCATTTTTCTACATTTAAATGTATCTGCTTGTAAAACAGATAGCAATACCACACAAAATAGTTACTAGTTCACATTTCCCATATGTCTACTCTGTTTGCATCGTTTTTTTCAAGGCTCAGAACTTTAGCAGCAATTTCTCACATTTTCAAGAAAATTTCAAAAGGCTATTTTTACAGGGACCAGTCCAGTTCTGAAGCGACTTTGAGGGCTTATTTTTATTAGAAAGCACCCATAAATTACCCCATATTAAAAAATGCACCCCTCAAAGTATTCAAACCCGCATTCAGAAAGTTTCACAGGAATTAAAGCAAGGTAGAGGTGAAATTTACAAATTATTTAATTTTTTTTTTTGCTATACTTCATCTGTTATACAGTGTTTTTTTTTTCTGCAACACAGAAGGTTTTACCAGAGAAACACAAATCAATATTTATTGGCCGGATTCTGCAGTTTTTAGAAATCTCCCACACGTGGCTCTAGTGTGATAATGGACTGAAACACAGGCCTCAGAAGTAAAATAAACACCTAGTAAATTTCGGGGCCTCCTTTTTTTAGAATATCTTTTAGGCACAATATCAGGTTTGAAGAGGTCTTCTGGTACCAAAACAGTGAAAATCCCCCAAAAGTTACCCAATTTCGGAAACTACACAACTCAAGGAGTTTATCTAGGGGTATAGTTAGCATTTTGACCCCACAGCTTTTTTGCAAAACTTATTGGAATTAGTCCATGTAAATTAAAATGAAAACATTTTCTATTAAAATATTGCATTTTTTGATTTTCACACGGCATAAAGGAGAAAAAGCACTCCAACATTAACCCTTTCGGCACTGATCCATTTTTTTTTTCTTTTTTTTTTCATTTTTTTCATTTTTCACTCTGCTGTTTGGACCCACGGCAGGGCTCAGAAAAGAAGACTATTTGGCTTTTGGAGCTCAAATTTAGCTACAAAGGTTTTCAGGTATCATGTCGCATTTGCTAAGCCCCTGTGGGATCAAAACAGTGGAAACACCCCAAAAGTTACCCCATTTGGGAAACTACACCCTTAAGGAATCTATCCAGGGGTACCCCACAGGTCTTTTTGTGGATTTTTTTAGAATTAGGCATGAAAATCAATATCAAATGTTGAATTTTTTCATTTTCACATTGGATACAGGAGAAAAAGCACCCCAACATTTTTAAAGCAATTTCGCCCGAGTACGAAAATACCCCACATGTGGTCATAAATGTTTCATTAGAAATTAACCCCTTCAGCACTGATCCACTTTTTGCTTTTTCATTTTTTTCTTACTCCCTGCCTTCCAAAAGCCATTACTTTTTTAAATTTTTCCATCGATAGAGTGGTGTGAGGGCTTTTTGTTTTTTGCAGGAGGAGTTGTAGTTTCTATTGACACCATTTAAATTACCATATAATCTACTGGGAAACTGGAAAAAAGAATTTGCGGGCTGAACTTGTAAAAAAACTGCAATTCATCCAGTGCATTTTTTTTTTTTACGGCTTTCTCTTTGCGGCAAAAACGATACAATTACGGTGATACCAAATTTATAAAGGTATTTTATATTTTACTACTTTTACAAAGAAAAAACTATTTGTTAAACGAAAAAAAATTGTTTGGTTTCACCACATTCAGAGAGCCATAACTTTTTTTGTATTTTTTTTAGTCGAGAGGTGTAAGTGCTTATTTTTTGCAGGACAAGCTGTCGTTTTTATTTGTACAATTTTTTGGTACATACAACTTTTTGATGGCTTTTTATTACATTTGATGTTAGAGCGAAGTTGACCAAAAAACGGCTATTTTGGCGTTTTAATTCCTTTATTTTTTACGGCGTTCACCATGCGAGTTAAATAATGGTATATTGTAATAGTTCGGACTTTTACGGATGCAGCGATACCAAGTTTGTTTATTTTTTACATTGAGGAAAAATTGTGTTTTTTTTGTACTTTTTAATATATATATTTTTTCACTACTAATAACTTTTTGTTTACCTTTTTTACACGTTTTATTAGTCCCCCAAGGTGACAGTACACTGCAATACTAATGCACTGCAGTATTCCGCTGTTCCTTTCCGTTAGTCCCGGGTGTCAGCTGTAATACAAGATATGCACTGATATGCCATTTAAGTGCGCAATATGTTGTGCCCAGTTTGTGCCACTGAACACAAAACTCATAAAATGTTAAGCAGGTTCTCCCGGGTATGGCAATGCCATATCTGTGGACATAAACTGCTGTTTGGGCACGTTGTAGGACTCAGAAGGGAGGGAGCACTATTTGACGCTCTGATTTTGCTTGGTAGTACCGTAGTTCTGTTTGGGGTTTTACTGGTGTTTCAGTTCATAATGTGGGGGCATATGTAAACTGTGCGGAGTACATCAGGGGATTGTAAGGGGGTATAATGCGGTAAATAAATAATAATCCGGAGATATGTGGCCTGTGTCGCACTGGTAAATGGTGCCCGATTTTATCCGCTTTTGGAACGCTCCACATTTTTTGTCGACATATACCGAGAGCCAGAACTTTTTTTTATTTTTTTCTCCACCGGAGCTGTGTGAGGGCTTATTTGTTGCGGGACAATCTGTAGTTTTCATTGGTACTATTTTGGGGTACATGTGATTTTTTTTTTTTTTTATTCCATTTTTTGTTAAAGAGGCCCTGTCACCACATTATAAGTGGCCTATCTCCTACATAAGGAGATGGGCGCTATAATGTAGGTTACAGCAGTGCTTTTTATTTACTAAAACGATCTGTTTTCAACACTTTTTTAGCGATTTTTAGATTTATGCTAATGAGTTGCTTAATGCCCAAGTGGGTGTATTTTTACTTTAGACCAAGTGGGC
>NC_134698.1:40379354-40386854 GCF_050947455.1 Rhinoderma darwinii
GCTTTTACCTATCCAAGCGATTCTGAGATTGTTTTCTCGTGACATATTGTACTTTATGTTAGTGAAAAAATTTGGTCGATAAATTCAAAATTAGCATTTTTCTAAACTTAAATGTATTTGCTTGTGAAACAGATAGTAATACCACACAAAATAGTTACTAGTTACCATTTCCTATATGTCTACTTTATGTTTGCATCATTTTTTTTCACGTACTTTTATTTTTCGAGGACGTTACGAGGCTTAGAACTTTAGCAGCAATTTCTCATATTTTCAATAAAATTTCAAAAGGCTATTTTTTCAGGGACCAGTTCAGTTCTGAAGTGGCTTTGAGGGCCTTATATATTAGAAAGTCCCCATAAATCACCCCATTTTGAAAACTGTACCCCTCAAGGTATTCAAAACCACATTCAGAAAATATTTTAACCCTTTAGGCGTTTCACAGGAATTAAGGCAAAGTAGAGGTGAAATTTACAAATTTCATTTTTTTTGCCGAAATTCATTTGTAATAAAAAAAAATCTGTAACACAGAAGGTTTTACCAGAGAAACGCAACTCAATATTTATTGCCCAGATTCTGCAGATTTTAGAAATATCCAACATGTGGCCCTAGTATGGTAATGGACTGAAACACAGGCCTCAGAAGCAAAGGAGCACCTAGTGGATTTCGGGGCCTCCTTTTTTTAGGAATATATTTTAGGCACCATGTCAGGTTTGAGGAGGTCTTGTGGTACCTAAACAGCCGAAACCCCCCCAAAGTGACCCCATTTTGGAAACTACACCCCTCAAGGCATTTTTCTAGGGGTATAGTTAGCATTTTGACCCCACAGTTTTTTTGCAGACTTTAGTGGAATTAGTCTGTGAAGATGAAAATCACCTATTTTTCTGTGGAAACATAGAATTTTTTCATTTTTACAAGGAATAAAGGAGAAAAAGCCGCCCAACATTTGTAAAGCAATTTCTCCCGATTACGGCAATACCCCATATGTGGTCGTAAACTGATGTTTGGACCCACAGCAGGGCTCAGAAGGGAGGGAGCGCCTTTTGGATTTTGGAAGCAGATTTTGCTGGATTGGTTTTCAGTGCCATGTCGGGTTTGCAACGCCCCGGAGGGACCAAAACAGTGGAAACCCCCCAAAAGTCACCCTATTTTGGAATCTACACCCCTCAAGGAATTTTTCTAGGGGTATAGTGAGCATTTTGGCCCCTCAGGATCTTTTTTAGAGCTAGGGTGACCAAAAAACAGCGATTTTGGCGCTTTAAATTCTTTATTTATTACAGCGTTCACCGTGCGCAATAAATTACATTTTAATTTATTCTGCCGGTCGGTACGATTACGCCGATACCATATGTGTATAGTTTTTTTTAAGTTTTGCAGCGTTTGCACAATAAAATGAAGTTTCTATAAAATAATTTATTTTCTGGGACACGCTATTCTGAGCCGTAACTTTTTTATTTTTTCGTCAAAAAAGCTGTGGGAGGTCTTGTTTTTTGCGGGAAGGGTTGTAGTTTTCATTGGTACCATTTTGGGGTAAATGCAACTTTTTGATCACTTTTTATTCCATATCTTGGGAGGGGTGGTGACCAAAAAATAGCGATGCTGACCGTTTTCAGTTTATTTTGTTTGCGGCGTTCACCGTGCGGAAAAATTAACATTATAGTTTCATAGATTGGGTCGTTACGAACGCGGCGATACCAAATATGTGTACTTTTTTTTAACGTTTTCATTTTTTCCCTATAATAAATGACTTATTATAGGAAAACAAAACCTTTTATTTTTACACTTTTATAAAACATTTTTATTAACTTTTTTTTTTACTTTTTACACTTTATATTTTTGTTTATTAACTTTTTTTTTTACTTTTTACACTTTCTTTTTTTGACCTGCAGCTCTGATCGCTGCTAGAATACATTATACTACCTAGGTAGTGTAATGTATTCCAACTGTCAGTGTGACGTCACAGTCACTCTGACAGTTGGTCTACGAGGATCAGCAGAGGCTGATCCTCATAGGCTGACATACATGGCAGACCTGGGGGCCGTTGTCTGGCCCCCAGGTGCCATCAAGCATCAGAAGCCCCCACGATTGCATGGGGGCTGCTGATGCGCTACAAACCCGCTACATGCGGAGATCGCAATCGAGCCCCGCATGTAACGGGTTAATTGCCGAATTCAGCGGCGATGAGCCGCTGATCGGCAACACTGGAGAGTGTCAGCTGTCGGGGACAGCTGATCTCCAAGTTCCCGATGCACACTGTCGCCGACAGTGTGCATCGGGAACGGCACAGTGACTTTCTGTCACTCTGACAGGAAGCCTATCAGGACCAGCCGAAGGTTGGTCCTGATGGGCTTCTGTCCATGGCAGACCCGGAAGCCATTGTTTGGCTTCCGTTTGCCATACTAACTATCGGCAGACCCCGCGATTTCGGACGGGGGTCTGCCGATATGTTAGAAACCCCTAAAATTCGGCGATTGCACCCGATCGCCGAATTTAAGGGGTTAATGCGCCGAAATCAGCGGCAAAGGACCGCTGGCCGGCAAGAGGGGAGTGTCAGCTGTCGGCGACAGCTGACCTCCTGGTTCCCGGTGCACACTGTCGCCGACAGTGTGCACCGGGATTAACTCAGTAACTGTACGTCCCCGTGCGGGAAGTAACTTCCTGCAACGACGGACAGTTACGTCCTGGTGCGGATAGGGGTTAAAGAGGCTCTGTCACCAGATTTTGCAACCCCTATCTGCTATTGCAGCAGATAGGTGCTGCAATGACACACAGCGTGTCCTCGCGAGATCACGCTGTGACGTCACTCACTTCCTCCCACAGGAACTTCATCGCGTCGGACGAGCGAGGACACGCTGTGTGTCTGAACTGCCAGAAGCTGGGTGGTAACGAAGAGAAGTGGATGATGCTGATTCGTCAGCATCATCCACTTCTATTCACAACGCCCAGCTAGTAAAAGTAGTAAACACACCCAGATGTACATACACAATACACGTCCAGTTGTACTTTAGAAAGCCTCATTTGCATAAATATAAAAATGGTCATAACTTGGCCAAAAATGCTTGTTTTAAAAAAACAAAACAAAAAAACGTTACTCTTATCTACATTGCAGCGCCGATCTGCTGCAATAGGAGATAGGGGTTGCAAAATCTTGTGACAGAGCCTCTAAGTGGGTACTGCCGGGTATGGCGATGCCATATATTTGGACTTGAACTGCTGTTTGGGAACTCTGCAGGGCTCAGAAGGGAGGGAGCGCCATTTGGCTTTTGGAGCGCAGATTTTGCTTAGTGGTAGTTTTGTTTGGGGTTTTACTGGTAATTCAGTGTATGATGTGGGGGCGTATGTAAGCTGTGCGGGGTACATCAGGGTATAATAAGAGGGTGTGTATAATAAGGGGGTAAATAAATAATAATACATAGATATATTTGGTGGTGCCCAATCTTATCCGCTTTTGGAACACTGCACATTTTGCATCGCCATATTCTGAGAGCCAGAACTTTTTTATTTTTTATTTATGTGTGAGGGCTTATTTGTTGCGGGACAATCTGTAGTTTTTATTGGTACCATTTTGGGGTACATGCGATTTTTCTAAACCCTTTTTATTTAATTTTTTTGCAAGCAAGGTGACCAAAAACCAGCAATTCTGATGTTTTTTATTCTTTTTTTCACGCCGTTCGCCATGAGCTATAAACGACAATTTATTCTGCGGCTCGATACCATTATGGCGATACCAAATGTGTATAGTTTTTCTTATGTTTTGCAGTGTCTGCACAATAAAATCACTTTTGTTTCAAATAATTAATTTTCTGTGTCACCATATTCTGAGAGCCATATCTTTTTTATTTTTCCGTCAAAAAAGCTGTGGGTGGGCTTGTTTTTTTGCGGGGTGGGCTGTAGTTTTTATTTGTATTATTTTGGGGTACATGCTACTTTTAGATCCCTTTTTTTTAATTTTGTTTTTGGAGGTGTAGTGACTAAAAAAACAGCGATTCTGGAATTTTTGTTTTTAATTTTTCTACGGTGTTCACAGTGTGGGTAAAATAGCGTGATATTTTTATAGTTCGGGTCAGTACATACGCGGTGATACCACATATGTGTACTTTTTTTTTAATGTTTTCCGTTTTTTTCCCATAATAAAAGACTTATTATGGTAAAAAAGGCTGTTATAGTTTTTTTAACGTGAAACTTTTATTTTTTTTACAACATTTTTATTAACTTATTTTTTTCCCAGTAGGGGACTTGAAGACATGAAGCCCTGATCGCTATTCTAATACACTGCACTACCTACATAGTTTAGTGTATTAGAGCTGTCAGCTATTCACGGACAGCAGGCCTATTAGGCTTCGCCTCCCGGTGGGTGCCTAATTGGCTTCCGTACTAGGAAGCCATTGTTAGGCTACGGTTGCCATAGCAACCATAGGGTGGGATCTAACTACCTTGATGCAGCGATCGCTGCATTTATTTTTTTTATTTTCCATTTTCAATAAACACACAAAGAAATAAAGAGCTTACATCAGAAGCACAAACATCGGCACGCAGGCCAATATATGCAGTTACAGTAAATGCCAAAAAACATTATCGAGCAACTGAAGAAAATACCAGAAAAACCATCCTATGCATCCTGAGACCAGAAGCCATGCACGGCGACCTGTATGAAACAGGACAGAAAGAGAGAGAGAAGTAGAAGAAGGAAAGCTGATGGAAAAAAAGGTAGGATAGGGAACTGACATAACACGCCAGGCCAGAAGAATTAAACTCAAGAAGCAATAATGGTCCTAAACTCCACAGAAGATTGAAATCTAATCCAATGATGCCAGGTTTTAAGGAATTTAGCATGAGTCCCTCTCATAGATGCAGTGAGTTCCTCCATTCTCATAATCTCCTGAATCTTGCTGAACCACATACCCACCGACGGAGGACAAGATTGTCTCCACAGCAAAGGAACGACTGCTCTAGCTGCATTCACCAGATGGCGAACCACTGAGCGCCTGTACGTAGATAAAGGAATATCACACAGATGGAGCAGGAAGAAGGCCGGGGAACATGGAAGAGGAAAATCCGTATATTTGGAGGAGATGCGCCACACTTCCGACCAGAAGTCTGTCAACTGCGGGCAGTCCCAAAAGATGTGTAAAATTGTGCCCACCTGATCTCCACATCTCCAACAAAAACGGTGAAACCGCAGGTATTAATGCATGCAATCTGGAAGGCACTCTATACCAGCGTGACAAAATCTTAAATCCTGCCTCCTGGAATCTGCTAGCCATGGAGGATTTGTGTGTCATTGTAAACAAACAGTCCTTATGTTCTGCAGTAAATGTTAGACCCAGGTCCCTTTCCCAACTAAGCAAATAGGAAGGTGTGGAAAGGTTGGATGGAGAAATCGGAAAGGCATAAAGTCGGGACTGCGAATGACGCACCGTGCCAGTGCAAAGAGGCTCGAAGGGGGAACTATCCTGAGAGTATGTCGACAGGTTGGGTAAGGACGTGAGGAAATGTTTCAACTGAGTAACCTTCCAGAAGGTAAATGATTGAGTGTCTGTTAGAGATGCTAACTGTTGGCCACACATCCAATTCCCACCCTGTTTGAAATGAGCCGCATGTCCCCTACCTGCCCTCAACCAATCCTGGAAGGGACCCCGTTCTTGTCCAGGGGGGAACGCAGGATTGCCCAGAATCGGAAACAAGGGGGAGGGAGACGGTGAGATCTCCTTCCGAGGAACGAGCCGGGACGCAACTGCCAAGGTGGGTCCAAAAGTCGGGTGTGTCTGCGCCGATAGGGGAACGTGTTTGCCCAGCCAAGGCAGTGCCTGGAGGGGGACAGCAAAGAAGGTCTGTTCCATAGACACCCACTGGTTAACCTCATTATGTCTAAACCAGTCCAAAATTTGCGATAAGTGTGAGGCCTGATGATAGGAGACAAAATCCGGGAGGCCAACACCACCCTCACACTTAGCATGAAAAAGCATAGAACTGGCAAAACGAGCTTGTTTCCCCACCCATATGAATCTATGAAGTATGGACAGCAGGGCTTGAAAGAAAGGACGTGGAATGTGGACGGGCAGAGCTTGGAAGAGGTACAAAATCTGCGGCAAAATATTAATTTTAAATATGGCGCACCGTCCAAACAGGTAAAAGTGCCCGTCGTCCAGGAGTCAAAATCACTCTCTATGCGTTGAAGAAGCGGAGGGTAGATCACCGCAATAAAGGCGAGACAGATCACTGGAAAGCCGGACACCCCAAATTTTTAATCGAATCCTTAGCCCATTTAAAGGACTCGGACAGGTCCTCCACCAGAGACTGTGACAACGAGATATTGAGAGCCTCCGACTTTTGGTAGTTAATCTTGTAATTGGATAATATTGAGTATCTACTCAACTCCGCCATCAGATTGGGCAAGGAAATCCTGGGTGCAGTAAGAAAAAAGAGCAGGTCATCCGCATATGCTGCAACCTTATGGGACCTCTCTGCCAAAGAAACGCCCGCTATATCCGGATTGGAGCGAACATGGCACCAGAAGGGCTCCAAGCATAAAATGAAAATTAAGGGGGACAAGGGACAACTTTGCCTAGTACCATTTGAAATTGCGAGCGAGGAGAAGTGACCATTAACCTTGACCCGGGCCGAGGGGGAGGAGTAGAGACTCGAAATCCATTGCATCATATGGGTGCCTAATCCAATATACCATAAGGTGGCCAGCAAAAAGTCCCAGTTGACCCTGTCAAAGGCTATCTTCGCGTCCGTGGACAGAAAGAACGTGGGCAGAGCCGAGGCAGCAGCTTGATATATTAAATTAATAGCCCTTGTGGTATTATCACGAGCTTCCCTAAGAGGCATAAAGCCCACCTGATCATTATGAATAACAGTTTGTAGAAGCGGGGTCATCCTATATGCCAAAATGTTTGCAGATCTACGTTTCACAATCATATAGGGCGATTATTTTGGCACAGGGATGGGTCCTTCCCCTCCTTGGGTATCACCATAATGTAAGCCCGCAGCGTATCCTGGGGAAGGGAACTCCCCTCAGTAAGTGAGTTGAAGGCTCGTAGGAAGCGATCGCTGCATCTAAGCGGTTAATCGGCCAGATCGGAGCCTAGCTCCGGTCCTGGCCGTTCCAGCGGGGTGTCGGACAGCTGATACCCGGCGATGATGGCGCTGGCTCAGATTCTGAGCCAGCTCTATCACAAACAGTCTCAAGAAGTTGTGATTGGTCATGCTGCTGTGACTGACCAATCAAAGCAATCGCCGGCCAGGGACCGCTGTGATTGGTTCCCTGCCTTCCTACTGTGATAAACTGTCATAAACAGTTGATGGCACAGTTCTGTCATCCTGTCCTTTGACAGAGTGAGAGTTTTTAGCCAGGATGCATCGGTACGTCCCGGAGCCTTAAAGCACTGCAATACAGGATGTTCTGGTGTTGCAAGGGGTGAATGTTTTACCACTTTTATAAAAAAAAATATTTACTAAAAATGTTTTTTTACTGTTGCTACATTCTGAGAGCCATAA